>NW_027395529.1:0-112571 GCF_047715705.1 Aspergillus ambiguus | reverse complement strand
CCCCCCCCCCCCCCCCCCCGCCGGTGAACATGCACGAGGGGTTGACCATCCTTTTGGAAAAAGCAATACACGGTCCAGACAAATCATCAGCCCGACTCTGGTGGGCCGGGACAGCTGTCAGGCGCGTCTCCACTGACTGTCGTCGAGATTTATCCAGTAACTACCACGACGCCCCAAGAAAACATCCCGCCAGGACAAATGCCTAATTACGAAGCGATTCTTCTCCGGTTACTGGCGGGGACGTCCCGAGGCTAGTTCTTCTAGGCTTCTAGAAACCCGCCCGAATCCAGGAAATTATCCGGTGGCCCTGGGTAGATCATGTGAAGGTCTTGACCAGATCGAGTTGATGTGGTAGGGTGTTGTTGTGACTCGGTCAGACTTGTTGTACGGTTCTTATTATCGGTCTCTTATGATTGGGAGCGGTGAGGTCTGGCCATCCCCGTCGATCCTCCACTGGAGGTGGGTGTTATTGGCATAGGATGGATGTTGTCCCGATAATGACCCGGACGGGAGACGGGTATATATATATATATGTGGACAGTGTACGGACGAGGCTTGTAGAACAGAACTCGGCTGATTGATTGGCTGTCAAGAAGCTCCGAAGGAAGTCCTATGATTCGGCGGTCTCTTCCACGGTCTGAAAACACCTCGTCGGAAGAAGCCTCGAACGGTTTTCGGACGAAGGGGAAAGTCGGAGGCAGATTCACATTCTCCCGCATCGGCAGATGGACCAAGTGGGGGAGTCACCCTCTGGACAGGACTGATGCCGCGGGAGGAACGCCTCGGTGAAGAAGGAGATGGGAGTGTCTGCTGAGGCGAATCAGGCCATGCGTGTTTCTTTTTCCTGTCGGATATACATACTGCGTATCCTGAGCGAAAAGAATTGAAGTTCCTCGGTCAAGCACGGGATCAACCCCCCACACGTGACTCTCCGGGGGTTTCGAGTCTCCGCAACGAGTCATCGTCAGTCCTTCTTCTTCCCAGTCTCGACTCCTCACTTCTCTCCTCGTCCGCTCTTCTGCGTGCTCTCTTGATCCTCATGTCCTCTTGATCCTCTTCTCTTCTTCCTTCACTCCCGCCCTCCTCCCACCCCCCTAACCCCCTTCTCCCCCCGTTCCCACGCTATCGCCGTATCCGGAGCTTCTGGTTTCTCTCCGTAGCTCCGAGATCGCTAGTGAGCGGAATCAGACCTCGGTAGTCACAAGTCGGTCCTTCTACACACTTCACCAGCTCAGAACCAAGTCCTCGCACAATCACTTTCTTCGGACCGCCTCGTGTCAACTCGTTGGCCACATTGATCTGACCTATCGCCTTGAACTCGCAGGCCGCTGGGCCTGTATACTTTGACATCATGTGGAAGCCGTCGGAGCGGCTGATGGACACCATCAGACATTATGCCAGCTTCCCGGCCACCGGTGTCTCCCTCCGACAGATGGTCCAATTTGGAGACAGACCGTCAACGGGTATGTATCATCGTCCTTCCCGCGTATTCCATGCCGTCCCGTATACCACCGACTACGTTCAAGCCGCTGATCTCATGATCTCTTTCCCGATCCAGGGACCCTCTTCCGTGCCTCCCAATTTCTCTCTGAAGAGCTCCCCATCCGTTTGGCTCATCGCGTTCAGGACCTCGGGGAGCTTCCCGATGGGCTGAGTGAGATGCCCTCGATCAAAAAGGTGCAGGATTGGTATGCGCAGTCGTTTGAGGTATGACTCATCACTCTCCCACCCAGCCTTTCTTCTCCCGACTCCCATCTGACGGATACAAAAGGAAATCATCACTCTGCCACGGCCAACCCTCACACAGGAAGTAAAGGCCCGCTTGTTGCGCCCAGGGCGGGCCAACGGTGGCGCGTCCAAGATCCTGTCAGAAACCACCCAGAACCCCAGCATCAAGGAAGGCCAGTACCGGTCTTCGCCCAACTCTACATCCCACCACAATGGCAACGGGAAGGCCGCCGCCGCCGCCGCCCGAAGATACTTCGTCCCGTCCGACGATCAAGGTGACTGGCCCCCGGAACTGAACGACTACAACGAGCGCTTCGCGAAAACCCTCGGTCAAATCAAACGGCGGCACGACAGCGTCGTGACCACCGTGGCGCAAGGCATTCTCGAGTGGAAGCGGAAACGACAACGTCTGCAGATCGACTCCACCGTGCAGTCTTTCCTCGATCGGTTTTACATGTCCCGGATTGGTATACGAATGTTAATCGGACAACATATCGCGTTAACGGAGCAAACCCACGTTCGTCATCCCCACTACGTCGGCATCATCTGTACCCGAACGAATGTTCGGGAGGTGGCCCTGGAGGCCATCGAGAACGCGCGGTTCGTGTGCGAGGATTACTACGGTCTGTTCGAAGCGCCCAAGGTCCAGCTCGTCTGCAAGGACGACCTGAACTTCATGTACGTACCGGGACACCTGTCCCACATGCTCTTTGAGACGTTGAAGAACTCGCTCCGCGCGGTGGTCGAGACGCACGGCGCCGACAAGGATGCCTTCCCCGTCACCAAGGTCATCATCGCCGAAGGCAAAGAGGACATCACGATCAAGGTCTCTGACGAAGGCGGCGGCATCCCGCGGTCGGCCATCCCCCTGGTCTGGACGTACATGTACACGACCGTGGAGCAGACGCCCAATCTGGACCCGGACTTTGACAAGAGCGACTTCAAGGCGCCCATGGCCGGGTTTGGGTACGGATTGCCCATCAGTCGTCTGTACGCTCGGTACTTCGGTGGGGACTTGAAGTTAATTAGTATGGAAGGGTAAGTGATTTCCCGTGGCCCCGAACGATGAAACCTCGGGGGACTGACCAACCACCCAACCTTACAGATACGGCACCGACGTCTACCTTCATCTGAACCGTCTTTCCTCGAGCTCGGAACCCCTGCAATGACAATTACCAGTCATGAGGGATGGTCGCGTCCGGTTCTCTACTTCCCACCGACTTCACCCATTGTACTCGGAACCGGACCCACCGCCGTCCCGAGGATTGACGCCGATGAACATTCAAGCCGCGCGTGCGCGCATGCAAAACCGGGAAGTCTCTGAACGCAAGCAAGTCGGCGACGCAGAAAGCCGGCTCAACGCCGAGAGGCCGTGAAAGCCGGCCGGGAGGTGTCTTGCTTTTTTGCTTCTGCTATGGGGGAGGATATAAAAGCGACCGTTGGGTCGCTTCGGCTGGGGAACAGAAAAAGTGGCTCTCACTTTCGTTTTCTCGAGAATCCTGAGCGTAACGGACCTTTCAGTTCATTATTTGGTCTATATGATACCCATTGATCTTGTTCAGGATAAGCTGTGGAGAGGACGGTTGGATACGGTAGAGCCCGGCCATTGCTTTGATCTTATCGCTTATTGCTTTGTTTTTTTTCTCTCTCTCTTTTTTGCTGTATAGTAGATCACGGATTGGATAGTTACGGTATGACACGGCCTAGGAATGTACCTTCTACGATGGATCGATCGATTGGCAGTCCTTGATTTAGTATTCGTGACCTACACACACTAGAAGTCATGGGGAAAACCCCCCAAACGGAACCCCCGAATCCTCCCGCTCGGCACCACTCCACCTCCGCCGCCGCTCGCGCTCGCGGTGCTGCTGACTCCGCGACGCCGACCCGCGCGGTCTCCCGACGGGACTATGTCTCGATCGCTCGGGCGTCATGGATGCCATGCGTCGGGTGTGGTGAGCCCGCGACGCCGACGCCGACGCCGACGTCGGCGTGGTGGTCGACCCCGCCGCAGCCCCCGGCGAGTGCTGCGCTGACGACGTCCCCGGCGCGCTGCCGGACGGGGGGAAATGGTAGGGATCGGTGGGACGTCGCCAGCCGGCGTCGTCGGACTCGTGGACGTCGACGATCTTGCGCTGGACGGTGGTGGACGACGAAGGGTGCTGGATGGTGAAGCGGTCGGCGCGGATGGAGGCGGCCATGTCGGGGTCATCGGGGGCCATGAGTTTGGCGAGGAAGCGGCGGCGGGCTTGCGGGAGGGTCTATCGGGAGTCCGTTCTCAGTTACTCGGCTTGCTTGGGCTGGCTGAGGGGCATACCTCCTGCGCGGCGAGCGCCTGGATGGTGAGCAGTTCGCGGTCCATGAGCACGCACAGCGCGGCGTGGCGTTCCTCGCGGAGCCGGCTGCGGAGTCTCTTGTCGTGTTCGAGGGTGGTGTAGGCGGTTGTGTGGGGGCGCATCAGGCGTGGATGTTGTTGTTGCTGCTGCTGCTGCTGTTGGCGCTGTCGCTGGGCGTGGTATCCTTCGACTCGGGTTGGTGTTAGGAGCTTAGACTGTTGAGGAGAGGGAGTGCTGGCTGAGATGGAGACGTACGGAATCCCATCTGCTGCTGACGGCTCTGCGCGCTGGCGTCGTGATCCACCTCCATTGAATCGTCGGTGGTGGCGCCATCGTCGCTGTCGGTACTGATCACGATTGGGGTCTGGGGGGCTGGATGGCCTCGCTGCGGGATATTGGGGTGGAACATGGTTTGAGAACCCTGCCCGCAGGGTGTTGTGGATGGGGAGTGTACACGGTGAGGGTGGTGAGGCTGAAGAGGATGGAGAGACAGTCTGGATAAGATAAGGTGGCATGACGTAATCGGATTAGTCAGGATAGAGGGCGACTAACTGCATCGGGTAGTCGGAGTATGGGGTCTATCCGAGGCCATAACCAACAGGAACTGGGTGTCTAGATATGCTTAGTGGGATGGACTAATAGCCAATGGATCGAGCGTGCAGGAGTAGAACGTTGGTTGATTCTACTCCTACGGTATCGAGCCGACCTCGTCTCAATAACTATGTGCCTACCGCGCGCAGTTGACCAGGGACAGCATAAAGTATATAAACCCGTTCTACTTCAATTCCTCTACATCATCCGGTTCAGACGATACCAATATACTACCTAGAATGCACACAAGAACTTCATCCCATCATGAAGCTCACTACTTTCACCGTTGCTGTTACTATCGTCTCCCGCTCCTCTGTCGTGGCGGAAAACTGCACTCCAGGTCTCAACCACTGCGGCCGTACCCTCCTGGCAAAGGGTTCGTCGAAGCTAACGAGGAACAGGTTGGTAGGAGGTTGACAGGGTATTTTGTCATACACCATTGCTGTTAAGCGCTGAGTTACTGGCTCAATCCATACTTTATTAGAATACGGAGTACAAGGGTATGAGAATGGCAGGAATGATTAATGTCGACAAACAAACTACACAAGAATATAAAACAGGCAGAAAAGAAGAAAGAAAAATCACGGCAAATCTAGCATACACGAAAGAAATACCCGCATGCAAGTTCCGTACCAACCTGCCAGACACCTAACGCCAAAGCAGAATGCCGCTAAACGACTGCGGAGACTGCCGGGGCCCTGCTCGGCAAGGAATGCAGGGGGTCCCGGGGAGCATCTCATACCGGTGCGGTAGAAAGAATGACAAACAAGAGCGGCTCGGCTGCCGCGCATTCAACACTCATGCATGAAACTGTTCTTGGGCCACTCGTATCCCGTCGAATCCCTAGCCGATGTCAGTCACGTCGAAGCCCGCCGCGGCTGCGCAGCCCCACTCACCATGTCGTCTTGTTCGCGTTCTTGTACGCCTTGGGGTGTTTCGCGATATACTCGGTGGTCTCGAACCCCGGCGGGTCGCAGGTGACGCTCTCCTGGTCCGGGTCCTGGTAGATGCGGACATAGTCGAACCGCATGAAGCCCGGCATGTATTCGCGGATGGTGTCGTTGATGCCCGCGAAGCTGTGCGACATACCCAGGTTCATCACGATCGACATGGGCTCGCGCGGGATCATCCGCTGGCCGATGTTCCCGTTCGGACCGACCGCTCGGCCGTCCAGCGTCCACGTCTTGTCCGCGCCGACAAACCAGGTGACCTGGCCGGTGCTGCCGGGGCTGTATTCAAAGGAATACGTCTGGTAGGCGCTGCCGTTGTACCAGTCGTTGTTCAGGTTGGTCACACCGGAGATGGCCTGCTGGTAGGGACCCCCACGGTACGAATTCATCTCCGTGATGCGAGGGTCGTAGATGGCCGCGAAGTCTGGACCATCCCGGCGTTAGCAGAAGCGGTTTCCCCCCCCCACCCCTCCAGCAGGGACGAAATGGAAACTCACCGTAGTCAGGCATGTACCAGATATCGAACGGCGCCATCTGCAGACTCTGCGAGGCAGTGCCGATCGCCGCATTGGGGTTGTTGTTCAGCGCGCCGACGCTCGCTTCGATGGCGTCGATTTCCGGCGCGCCGCGAGACCGGCCGGGCGTCGGGTGATCTGCCCCGGGGCAGGAGCAGGCCGGGAGACGCATCCCGGGGAGCATGCTGATGCCGTCCGTCGAACTCTGGTTCGGGGTGATGCCGGCGTCGCAGATGTCGTCGTAGCTGTACGGCCACATGCCCTCCGTCGTTGCCGCGTAGCCCGGTCTTCCCAGGTTCCCCATGGCCCAGAAACCGGGCCAGAAGCCGGAGGCGTCGCCGGAGCCGGGCAGGGAGATACTGGCTTCGAGACGACCCCCCGTGAAGCAGAGTTTGTTCCAGCTCTGCAGCATGCCGGAACGGTAGTCCACGTCGTGATTCTTGAAGGCATCGAAGCGGATCTCCAGGACGCCGTCGCGCGTCGTGATGGCGTCGGGATCGTACCACTATGGCCGGTCAGTTGGGGGACTGGTAGACACTGGGGCTGGAGCCACTGACCTCGAGGTTCTGCGTCACACCATACCAGAGGTCAACGCCCTGGAAGTAGGGATCGTCGTCGTCGTAGAAGGAGCGTCCGGGGGTGCTGAACTCGTCCGAGAACTACCACCCAGTTAGCATGCTTCACAACAAACTAGTCTGTACCTTGCTACCCACCACCAGCTTCCACTCCTTCCCGTCGGCCGCCGTCTTCTGCAACGCATCCTTGGGGGTGTCCGGGTCGATCAGCCCCCTCCGGATATTGGACAGTAAGGGCCGATCGCCGACGTCCAGACAGAGGGTGTCACCCAGGTCACATTTCGGTCTCTGCTTGGCGAGGGTGTTTTTCACGGCTGAAATCACGGGATATCCGATGAACAGGGTCAAAAAGCCCAAGGTCAGCAGGATCAGGCCGCCAACGTTGATCAGGCCCCTCCGGTTCCAGATATCGCAGCGCTTGTCTCTGTCGCCGGCGTCCGGGTTGTGCAGGTAATCGTCCTTCTCGACATCCTCCGGGAACAGCAGCAGGCCGTCGGTGGGCATGATGTTAAACTTCTCGGAGACGGTCTGGGTGTTGACGTCGTTCTCCTCGCTGTCGATGCACGACGGCGCCTGCGAGTCATCACAATGCGTGTACCCGTAGCTACGGGTGTCGTAGCTGGGGGTCTCGGAGCTCCAGCTGGTCTGCCGCGACATCATGTACGGCGCGGTGGGGGAGTAGTCGTCGCGTGGCCGGTGCGGCGCCGGCGGGAGCAGGAACTCGGTCGACTCCTGCGGCTGCGACGAGGCGTACACGGTGTGCAGGCTCCCTGCGGACCGGGACTGGCGCACGACGCCGGCCCCGGGCGTCAACGCCCGGCCGATGGTGCTGAGACGGTGCGGCACCTGCAGATGGTGGTCAGAGGCCGTGTCACGCATCTGACGCATCGGGGGGCCCTCGCGGGCCTCGGACGGCTGGGAGGGATGGGAGGAGCCGTCCGCCATGGTGTGGTGTGTGTGTGTATAGGGGAGGGGGAGGAAAGGATGAAACCAGTACGGCAAGACAGACTCAGAGGGAAAATGCCATGGGGGTGTCGTGAGGGAGCGAGTGGTTGAGACAGACAGTAACGAGGTGGGAGATGGAAGAGGGAGAAGAGCAAGAGGGCAGGACAGTACAGGGAGATCAAAACACCCTGAGAATGGGACAGGGGCATGTCAATCCGACATTGTTTACGCTGTCGATGACATACATCCAGACTGACCCCGGGGGTTGTTCTACATCATGTATACGTACTGCGTAGTATCCAGGATCCTTCTTGTATACCACGGTGAGGTTGATATCAAGGACTATACACCAACACCCACACCCACCATCTTCTACTTCACGACTCCAACTAAACATCCAAAAAGACCCCTTCACCACGGCATGCCACAGGAATCCGGTTGCTGGAGGAAGCGAAGGGGAGAATCCTATAGAGGATCGACGCCGATCATTCCATCTGCCATTCCACGGCACTTTGCTCCTGCACCGCCGGCTGCATCCACATCCACCCTGACTCGATATCAAGGCCAATGCATTCCCTCCACCTCCAGCACCACCGTCTCCAGTCGCTACATTACAACGCACCAGGCCAGGCCACCTCGTCTGCGCACGAAGAACCTCCCCACCTGCAGGGAGATCTCCCATCCGGTCCCTCCAATCCGCCATTCCTCCCGCATTCTTCACCCAACCCTTGTGCCACGGTCCAGACCAGCACCCCCATCCCTTGCCTCCCGCCACGTCTGCCGTCTGCCATTCCAGAAATAGTCCGGATCGAAGAAGACACGAACTAACTCTCAATCGCCTTCGCCCGCAATCCAACCACCAACCCCCCCTTCCCATCCAACGCCAAAACATAGTACTGCACTCGACTCGGCCCAACCTCCACCCGGTACACCTTGACCTCCACGTCGGCCTCGTCGCCGGACGACGACGCCGCCGCGGCCGCGCGCACCGCCCGCAGCGCCGGAGCATACTGGTTCTTCGGGTCGAACGACGCCGGGGTGAGGGTCTCGATGGCGGAGGGAGGGAGGTCGGTGCTGGGGGAGATGAGACTGGAGAGGTGGGCTGTGGCAAGAAGAGATTAGCTTTGTAGTCTTCTAGGAAACTGAATGGAGTACGATGGGATGGTGCAGATAGCATACCCCCGTCGGGCCACACCCCCCGCGACGCGCCCTCCCACCGCAGACTCACGGGCTCGAACGGCTCGTCCGTCTCGGAGACGTAGTACCCGTCGACGGAGGTCAGCGACGGCGGTACGCGCACGTTCACGTGGACGGTCTCGGTGCGGACGGTCGACGAGCGACGAGCCTTTTCGGCGCGCGCGGCGTTCAGGTCGGCGTTGGCCTGGTCCAGGAAGGAGCTGTAGGCGTCGTCGGACATGGTGCGGGATGATGTGCGTGTTGCGTGTCCGGGACGAGATGGATGTTGTTGCGATGGGTGGAAGGGGAAATGAACGGAGGAAGAGAGGGCGGGGAAGGCAGGCTTGAGGGTGTTGGTCGTGGAAGCGATGCGACCAGCAATGACGCAATGCATGCGATTGAACATGGTCTCGGGGGTTGTGGATGGATAAGGGGAAAGGAAAAAAAAAAAAAAACTCTTGACTGATGGGAAAGAAGTGTCGAAGACGTCTGCCAAGACTATCTACCAGCTAGGTATGAATATAGGTATGTACCTAGGTACGAGAGTACACTACGACATCATATCCGGAAGTATCGCTTTTTATTGAAAGAGGTAATCATTTGCACTACACCAACCCACAGTCGTAAACACCTTAAGCAGAAGTAACCAGGTCCTTCTTGAGGGTACCCATGAAAGCGCGCTTCTCCTCGGGGGTCTGGAAGGCACCGTGACCGAACTTGGACGAGGTGTCGATCCACTTGAGCTCGACCTTCTCGGTGGCGCGGCGGTTGGTCTGGGGGTACAGGGTCTTGCGCAGGGTCATGACACGCTTCTTGACACCGGGGATGGAGCCCTTGAGCATGACATAGTCGTTCTTGACCTCACCGTAGTGGACGAAGCCACCCATACTGATCTCGTTAGCACCGTTGAATTAACACGCAAGGGAAAAAGGAAAACTCACGGAGTGATCTGCTTCTTGGAGATGTCAAACTCGGTGGAGGCGTTGCCCTCGTCGGTGCCCTTGCCGATGCGGAACACCTTGTGGTTGCACGAGGTCCGGTGGTGGTAACCCATCTGACCGGCACGGGCCACAGTCCACTGGACGTGGTTGGGGTGCCAGGCACCGATACAGGCGACCTTGCGCAGACCCTTGTGGGTCTTCCGGGGCAGCTTCTTGGTGCCCCAACGGCTGGTGACACCCTGGAAACCGTGACCCTTGGTGACGGCGATGACGTCGATCATCTCGTCCTTCTCGAAGATGGAGTCGATCTCAATGGGCTTCTCGAAGAGGTTGCGGGCGAAGTCGACCTTGTCGGCCACGGAGCCTCCGTTGACCTGGATCTCCATGAGGTGGGCCTTCTTCTGCTTCAGAGGCGTCTTGCGGATCTGGGTGTGCGCGAGCACACGCACGACCGTGCAGTACTTCTGGATGCGCTCCAGCTCGCGGCTGATCGCAGAGCCGTTCTCGTCCGCGTGCTTCTTGGCGTACTTGGTGAAGGCCTTCTTCTTGCTCTTGTACCAGTTCTTGTAGAACCGGCGCTTGACCTCGTCGCTCAGGTGCTCAGCCCAGACGGTGGTGAGCGAGCGGAGACCACGGGGAGTCTCGATGTAACCGACGACACCGACAGCGACAAGCTGGTAGGATCGTTAGTCAGGGGACCGGGAAATAAGAAATGAAGAAGAAAAAAATTTTTTTTTCCACATACAGGAGGAGTCTCAACAACGGTGACGGCCTCAACGATCTCCTTCTTGTGCATCTTGGCACCAGGTCTGTCCAGGTCACGGACAACAGTGGTCATACCGGCCTTGTAGCCCATGGAGGCAGTAAGGTGGACGGGCTTCTTGGGGTCATCCTTGGGGAAGCTGCGTCGCCAGTCAGTCTCGCACTTGGACACCAAAGACAAAAAAGAAAAAATTTCCGTCTACTGACCTCTTGACCTTTCCACGGTGTCTGGCGGCGCGCTTGCGCGGCAGGTAGGCAAGAGAGCCTGTCCAAAACCCATGTCAGTATACCACGCACACACACAATCCCATCCTTCGACGTTGAAGGGACGAAAGAAACAAAAGGTTGACGAACCGTGCCGAGGCGCTTCGTACTTCCGGTGACTCCTGGAAAACAAAAAAGATTAGCCATTCTGCGAGGGAAGCAACATCGGAGTCCGCTGGAGCAGCATTGGGGACCTACATCTTGACCCTGTTGTCGTTAGTCGTTGAGGTGGTGAGTGAGAGTGTCTATCTCCAGGATTTGCCGGAGGTTGTATTTTGCACGCTTAACGAGTGTGGGCTGCCCTTAGCGAATTGCCGTTTCGGGTTAAGCGACCCCACCGGCCTCAGGCTTCAACCCGCCCGGTCACGTGTATGGTGCCTCAGGCCACTTCTCGTAAGCCACTTCTCGTAAGCACCACATCAAAAAGCCGGTCAAGTATACGACTGGTTATGCCTACAAGATGAAGTAGTGGACAAATACCATTCAATCAAGGAACAGAGGGGTTATCGCAAACTAATCCACATAACACAACCAATACAAGAATAATCGTGATAAATAGATACACAAAAAAAAAAAACCCCGAGCCTCCCCAGTTTGCCGACCGGAATCGTACAATACACATTCAGCTGCAAAGCAACTCGCCATCAACCACCACACAGAAAGGGGAGTAGGTGAAAACGAAATGGAGAAGGGATGAAACAAAAAGGTGATCGAGAGCTAAAAGATGAAAAAAAAAAAAAAAAATAAAGAAGATAAGAAAAAGAATAGGGGATAAACGAAAGACTTGAACCGTCTCGCCATGTCCCATCGGCACGTCTTACAATGTCTATACCACACCACTATGCGGAAGGTTCCTGCTTCTGTGGCGTCTGACTGTTCCCATTCAAACCACCATTGCTACCACTGGCCGACGGGCTGCCCTTGGCCGCCGGAGCCCTCTTCTCGTCCTCCCCGTCATCGTCATAATTCTCATCCACGTCCATCTTGCGAGCAGCCGGCTCATGGGCCGGGGTCTGGTCGCCCGCACGGGGGGGTTCCTCCTTCACAGGAGCCTGAGCCGATGGGGGTCCCGACGGCGGTCCGTTGGAAGGAGCGACCGGGCTCTCAGCCATCGGAGGAAGACTGGAACCCGAGGCATGCGGAGGCATGCTCTGGATGGACGGGAGGGTGGGCGGATGGTGAGCAGCCTCAGAGGGGTGATACGGTTCGTCGGAGCGACGCGGTTCCTCGCGCCGGGCCTCGGACGAGTTGCGGCGCTGCATCTCTCCGGGGGACGGCATGCGATTCGGAGGGGTGACGCGACGGGGCATCTGCTCATCCAGGCGCGCACGGCTCTCCTCATTGGCGATCTTCTTCGCCGGTCCCGCCTCGGCTTCCCACTCGCGGCCGCGCTTCATCGCGGATCCCGGGCGATCCTCCCGCTCGCGGGCTGCGGCCTCGGCGGCCGCAATGGCCGAAGTGGGAGGCGGAGCGCCGCCAGCGATCCCCGTACTCGGACCATGATGGAACTGCTGATGCGGATAGGTCGAGCCCGGCGACGAGGGTCGCTCATCACGGATCGGCCGGATTTCGGTGGGCGGAGTGAACGGACGGTGGTAGGACGGAATCGGGCCCGCAGAGTTGGGAGCTCCGTTAGGGGGAGCGGGACCACCGGCGGGGGGCCCGGCGGGAGCGGGAGGCAGTGCGCCACGAGTAGCAGAGCTAAATGCAGCGGCCCCGCTTTGCGACCGATCATGGGAAGGCGCGGGAGGGTTGGCGAGTTGAGGAAGCGCATGGGGTGGCGGGTAGGCTCCGGGTCCAGGAAGCACGGCGGACTTGGGGGAGCGGGCCCCGGGCTGAGCCCGGACGACCTCCGGGAAGGCTCTCCCCGGCTCTTGTCGGGGGCTCGGTTGTTGGATAGCAGCGGGGCGAGCAGGATCCCGCGGGTCATAGCCGTTGGGGCCCTGCGCTTGGGCCTGGGCCTGGACCTGAGACTGGAGCTCGTTGATGCCACGGTTCCAATCCGCGATCTGCCGGGGGGGTGCCGGGGGCTGAGGCGGCGGTCCTCCCGTGGGCGCGGGCGCTCCCCACTGAGGAGCGGGAGGCCCTCCAACGCCCGGAGCCTGGTAGGCCTGGGGGTGAACGTCCTGCGGCTGAGGCGCGGGCCCATTGTTCTGGTTGGATCCCGACAGTTGGCTCTGGAGCAGCTGCAAGCGGGCCTTGATGTGGACATTGGTGGGGTCCAGGTCGGCCGCGCGACCGTAGGCATCCAAGGCATCGGCGATCTGGTTGTTGCAGGATTCGTACAGGGTTCCCAGATCGTACCAAACCTCGGAGATGTATGGGTTCAGGCGAATCGCGCGAGAGTAGGCGTCCAGAGCGTCGCGGTACTGGTTGATCTGGTAGTAGAGCACACCGATCGAACACCAGAAAGTGGGGTTCCGTCCATCGCGGTAGACGGCCTGCTGGTAAGCCTCGTATGCCTTGGGGTACTTGGCTTGGGACATGTAGCAGCGACCCAGGAGATACCAGCTTTGGGCATCAGTATTGTCTGGTGGGGATGGGTTAGAGGACGGTTCCAGGGGAATCCTAGACGGGGAGGGGTGACATACCGGCACTGACGGACTTTTCGAGATACTCGATGGCCTTCTCTTGGCTGGCGTAACTGTTGCTCTGCTGGTGGTACAACCAACCCAGCTGCTGCAAGACCTTGGCATGGTTGGGGTCACGGTCGAGAACACGGCGGTAGGCGGCTTGAGCAGATTCAAACTACGATCATGTTAATCTTGATACGGAGCGACGTGATAGGGGTGGATTGTTCCTTACGTCCTTCTGCTGTTCATGAACATGGCCGATCTGGAACCAGATGTCCTCTTCCGTGAGAGGGCGGGGCGGATCGGTGACGATATACTTGAAGCACTTTTGGGGGGGTCAGTATAGGGTCGCCAAGCGGACTACACAGTAGGGGTTTCGCATACCTCGAGGCTCTGGTTGAACTTTTGTTGCTGTTTGTAGATGATTCCCAATCGGAAATAGATTTCGTTGGCCTTTTCAAAATCGGGGGCCATGCGCATGACCTGCGAGAAGGCCTCCTCGGCGTGATCCAGCGAGCCGTAGCGATCGTAGAGGATACCGATTCCGTACCACAGCTTGGGCTCCTAGGGGGGGAAAAAAAAAAGGCAGGTTAGACGCGTTGACGCGTGAGGGGGTGATTACTCACCTTGGGGTCGCGGAGGTGATAGAGGGCCTGCTGGTAGGAGGTATAGGCTTCCTGCAGGTTGTCCATCATGAGGTGGCAGTGACCTGGAGAGGTAACGTTAGTTGGGGGGCCGGTCTGACGGAGGGAACATGGGACAACGTACCGAGGCTGCCCCAGGTCTCACCACTGGTGGGGTCGAGTTTGAGGATATTCTGGAGATACTCGATGGCCTTGGGGAATTGTTCCTTGGTGCGCAGGATGCAAGAGATGGCATTCATGGCGGGAATGGACCACTGGTTGTGTCGCAAGGCCTGTTCGTAGGCGTTCATGGCGCCGTCGAGATCGCCGAGGAGCTCGGTCAGGCTGCCGATTTGCAGCCAGACTTGCTCGTTGAGGGCGGCGATCTTCTGGGCGGTACTGAGGGGAGGGCCCTTCTGGCCGGGGGGTTGCAAAGGCAAGTGGCCGTTGACTTGCGGGTGGGCGGCGATGTGACCATGGTGAGGGGTCACGGCGCCCGTGGGTGAGGGCTGCGTATGAGACATGATGGCAGGCAACGGGACCAGTGGACTGGCAACGGAGGAGGGGTTGTGTCCAGAGGTGATCGGATGACGTCGATTGGCGAGATGGTTGGGGGCCGTGTCGCTGGGAAAAGCGCACCACTACCGTATCCGGGGATTTCGGATAAGGCGGACGGAGACTGGCGGACTCCACGTGATGAGCGTGTTCGCCAGCCAGACGATGGGGAGGAGAGCCTCCAGCAATGGATGGATGCGGAGGGAGAGGTGAAGCGAAGGGAACGGAATGGACACCTCGGGATGTAGGCACGTCTCCGAGAAAGGGATAGTGGCAGAGGGAAAGGTAAGGGAGGGAGAAGAGAGAATTGAGAGAAGGGAGAAGGGTCGAGGAGGGAGAGGAAGACAGTACGAGAGGGAGAAGGCCGGCAAGCGAGGCGAAAGGGAAGAAAGAGAGAGGAGAAGAGGAGAGGAAGAGAGGAGGAGGAAGAAGAGGAAGAAGAGAAGAGGAGGAAAGGTCGAGGGGCTGGTGGTAAGAGGGTGAATTCGCCAAGAGCCGCTAGTGGTTGTGCAGCTCTCGAGCAGTCAGCAAGAAATGGAATTAAAAAATTAGAAAATTAAAAAATAAATTCAGGGAAAAAAAAATCCCACAACGCGGAAGAAGACAGCTCCAGGAACGGCTAGTGGGTGGGGCGGATGTTTCTCCGCACGATATCCTAGGATATTAATCAGGTAGAATGGACGGATAAATATTATTATGATAAAATGAACGATGAGATAAAATCGAATGATCATTATTATACGATCAAAATAAATAGCGATAGAAATGGATATATTTTTTTTTGGGGGGGGGGCAACTTAGGATACAAGATATTATTGTGGGTGGATGGGGCCGTCTAAGCTCCCGGCAGAAGGAGCGCATGAGGCGGTCTCCACCCGAACCCCCTTCCAAGCCGGTGCCGGACAATTGACTAGTGTCATGCCTGCATTATGGAGTCCGCGTCCCCCAAATGTTAACTCTGTTGCCCGGTGGCCCGCTGACTCATCTCGCCGTCGGACGATCTTGATACATCACTTGGCCGATCGCTACCTGTCAATCCCCTTGATCTCGGACGGAGGGTACGGAGTTGACTAGCTGGGTCGGTCCTGCGAATTCGTCCGGCGTAGTATATACCTAATCTCTCCTTACCAGTTCGTCTTCTTGCATACTCCACCCTGTGCCCTCATTTACCACGCACATGCCACACGGCTCTACCCTCCCTACCGTACCCTATCCGATCCCTTGCATCCGGATTCCTTTGCTCCAGATTCCTTGCACGTTGACTGTTGGATCTTATTATTATTATTATTTTGTATTTATTATGATTATTATGTATTTATTAATATTATTGTTATTTACCGACCCTACCTACATCGATCACCCTGGTCCCAGACCAATCAGGATCCCGCGGAATGTCCCAAGTCCTCATTTCTCCCTCGAATCAACTCCCGAATCAACGACCCCCAGAGGTCAACTCAGGTGCTGGTGCAATCCGCCATGTTGACAGGTTGACAGCCCTCGTCCGCCACCCGCGCCATTCCATGCACGCGTCTGCAAGGTTTCGCATTTAACTCCTGCTATGAGAACAGGAGGCTATTGACCCATCGGAGGAGAATTTCCCCTCTGATGGCCGGTGTTGAGACACAACTGGCAAACTTTCCGCGCCACACCCAGTGGCCGACACATCATCGCGCCATCCTGCAGGTTGCTGTATGGAAACCCGCCTGCATACAGGAACACGCGCACAGAAAAAGAAACGAAAGCAAAAACAAATCCATGTCCAGGAGAGCAGAAGGTGTCACCCCGATCATATTCCCAACGATCACAGGCAACCCGGAGTTACACAACGCATGCAGTCCACCCTTGGACGCTGCAATCTAGGGGTTGCCCGGTGTCTCGTAAGAATATCCATGGCGATCACCCGAAAACAAACATGGGTCCAGCCGTACGACCGAGATGGTCATGGATCTTGGGTCTTGAGCCTCGGTCTCGATATCGCCGTCTGGTGGTGGGAGGGTCAATTCTAACCACCGGTCGGGTTGTCTGTCACGAGCCGGGTAGATTAATGGCGCTCACCATCTGTCATACTAGGGTAGGGGATCGGTAGGTAAGTCCTGTGTCGGAGGCCCAGGATAACGGTATTGGATATATATCATATGGGGTGATCCAACATCATCATTCACTATTCTATCCATCTCATCCCCAGTAATTTGATGTTTAGAGTACTCCTCCCACTCAGTACAAGATCCATATCATCCGAGGACCGAGCAGGCCTCGTCATCCCGTCCACGGAGGCAACCGCCAAGGGGGATCGTGAATATCACGACTTGGGGCATCTCGGCGACTGACCAGTTGGGAGATAACGGATAGAGCCGATGGATGCCATGAAGGGATTTCATCCGATCCCTCGCTGGGCGGGCTGGGCAGTAGGGCTGATACGGTGACTCAGCAGGGCCACGCTAACCCAGAGCGACATGCCAAGCCGCCCATCGGCCCCGGCAGCCAATGAGACCACAGAACAGGTCCCCGACGGGACTGGGCGTCTTGGCATCCGTAACAGGAAGGCACGTCTCCCTCCAGCGTTGTCTTTCATCATCCCCTTTCGTCGTCGTCTTCTTCTTCCCTTCGACCTCAACTTCATCTCAACCTCGACGGTGAACAGCTCCTGGCTATCAGCTCCCCCCTCCATCCGTCATCCCCCACCCCAATCCCTCCGTGGACGGCTGGTCACGCCCGTGAAACTCTCGTCCGCATGCCAAGGGCTCGGCCGCTGGGCGTCTTGGCAGCCCCGGCAGGAGACAAAGACTGAACGCCTCGCCCTCCGCTGCACGACAAGACCTCTCTTTTCCTCTGCTTTTCTTGTCCCAGTCTTGGGTCTTCCGCTCTCTTCCTCCTCTCTGCTCCATGGCGGGCTTATAAGCTCCCTCCTCCCTCCTCCCTCGTCCTCTCGTCATCCTCTCTCCTCTTCCTCCGTCCCCTCCGTCCCCTCCCTGAGCCCTGTGCCGGCTGATCTCCCTCTCTCCCACTCCGGCTCTTCTCTCCTCTTTCTCCTTCTATCACTGATAGAAGTAATAGAGGTATCGACTACATTCATCACACCACAACACCTTCCCTCCCTCAAGGATCTCCCCTCCCCCCCAAAGTTGAATGATCGACCGCTGTTCCATGCCCCTTGCGCATCAAGCCATGCGGTGATCGTGCCCTGGTCGTTCAGTGTACGTCTCTGTACCACCTTGTGTCTTTGTGCGTCTGCCTTCCGGCGCACCTGGGAAGGGGGTGACTGTCCCTGTTCTCTCCACCGTCTCTTTCATCCTTCTCTCTCCTTCTCCTCGTCTGCCCGTCGCCCATCATGAGGCTCCCGGAGATGTCTCATTCCCCCGCCTACTATCAGGACCACCACCCTCACACCGTGGCCGCCGCCGCCGCCGCTGCCGCCTCTCTTCCAGAACCCACTCCGGCAGCGGCTCCTCCGGGGTCCGTCTCGTCCCGTCCCTCGTCCAGGGACGACGCCCCAACCAATCCATATGCGTCCTCCCACCCCTGGGACGCTTCCGGCTCCCGGCATTCCCACCAGCATTCCCCATCGGTGGATAATTACCCGGCCCATTCCCGCGCCCCCGGGGATTCCATCTACTCCGATCCTGAGCCGGCCGCCGTAGCGCCCCCCACGTTCGTCTCCTCTGCCTACCTGGATCATGCTCCCGTGTTGACCCCGGTTCCTCACAGCGCCGGCGCCATGCGCAAAGAAGAGCGCACTCGGGGAAGCTGGACCGATCGTTCGTCGTACATGTCGTCCGGCGACCATCACCATGCGCACAGTGTCAGTCGGGCGCAGAAACGTCCGGCGCAAGACGAGGACCCGTTCCCCGATGACAGTCAAGACGCCCTCCTGATGCTCGTGAGTTTCGCTGCGTGGGCCCCATCCCGTTGCGCCGCTAACCCGCCCTCCTCCCCAGTTCCGACTCTCCCTCCCCGTCCCTCTGTACTCCCTTTGCACCGCGCTTTATACCGTCTTCGGCTTGCTGTTCGTGCTCCTCGTCTCTCCGCTCCGCCTCTGCTCCTGCATCCCATACTTGCGCAAGACATCCTTCCGCGCCCAGCTCTGTGATCTCCTGGTGCCGCAACTGCACTACCACGAGCGACTCGTGCGCCTGCGACGGCCCTATCGGTCCTCGTCCACCCAGTCGATCTATAATGGCGCCGACGACGACTCGGACTCCGATCCCACGCGGTATTTCTCGATGGGCGGACTGGTCATGGTCCTTTTATGCTCGTTCCTGCTCTCGCTGGCCTTTCTCCTCCTGGCCTGGACGGCCGCCGCCTTCTGGATTTTCGCCATGATGCTGGGGAACCCCGATGGGACGGAGCGTCGCGATGACGGTCGCGCCGCGGTGCTCGGCGTGTGCAAATGGTGGCAGCTGTGGCTGGGGAAGGCGCGCAAGACGCCTCGCTAAGGCGGCTCGTGAATTACTTTTAGCGTGAAATTGCTTTGATGCCGACATGATACCAATGGTTGGGATATGTGGAATGACGTTTGTCCGTTTTTGATTCTTTGTATAGGAGTTGGGTTCGGTCACCGGCGCGGGGAGTCGGGAATATTTAATCGTCAGTGCATGAGGCATGGATCCGAATAGTGTACTGTACTTGAAAGAATTGATACCCTAATTGCTGCGTTGCTTTTTCTTAGCTTCAAATTAGCTTTGGATCTATCATCGATCATCGGCATACGTACTCCGTAGATAGTACATGTTCGGCCCTTCTCTCCGTCCAACGGGTCCCTCATGGGAGAAGTATATACTCAAAACATCGACGAAGTAATCAATTCCTCTATGGTTCCCTAACATTGATGCAGAAAGACTGAACGAGCATGAACTCGAGGGTATGGACATAGATCAAGGAAACCAAAGTCATCATCAGGTCGTCATTCATCCTTTTGATATGACCCGAACCATGCAACTCGACACGAAGAAAAAAAGAAACCAAATCACTCGCTTTTTTTATGCCCCTACCTCCGTCGCATCCCTCCCCGACCACCCCGAACGTTCACGTTCTTCCGCTTCTGAATCCGGCTTCCACCGCTCGGCCCACGCGTCTTGGGCGCCCCCAGACCCCTCCGGCCATTGTTCGCCCGCTTCGCCGCCGCCGCCGCCGCCATGGCCGCATTCTCGCCCTCGTCGTCCACGTCCATGTCATCGTCCGCGGCGCCGCCCTTCTTCTTCTGCGCCTGCGCCATCTTGAGCTTGCCGCGCTGGCCGCGCCGCACCGCGTCCGGCCCGCTGACCGCCGCGACGTACGCGTTGACGCCACTGCCGCTGCCGCCCTCGCCCTCCTCACCCATGGCTACGTCGTCTTCGTCGTTGTCGCCGCCGAAGACCAGCCGGCCGTCCGCGTCGACCTTGGCGGCCCGCTGCTTGCGCCGCGACCCCGGCCCCGTGTTGAGGAACCGCACGCTCGGCTTCGTCGTCGAGATGTTGGCCAGCGCCCGCGGCGCCAGCAGATCCAGCGGGTTGTCTTCCGGCGACAGCTCGCGGATGTACTGCTCGCTCTGCTGGCCGGCCGCGCGGCCGGTCTTGCGCGGGCCGCCGGCGGCCTTGCGGCTCTGTGTGCGGCCCTGCTCGTCAACGTCGATCTCGCTGGCGTCGTCGTCCAGGTCCGAGTCCGACAGGTCCGAGTCGTAGACGGCGCGGTCGAAGGCGTTGCTGCTGGTAGCCTTGCCGGGCTTGTTGCCGCCATCGGCATCTTCGTCGTTATCGTCGTCAGCGTCGGCAGCCGCCGCCTCGCCGGCCTTCTTCTTCTTGCGGCGCTCACGCTGCTTGCGGATGTTCACGACGAGCTTGCGGTCAGCGTCGCCGACGAGGGCCTCGAGGGCGGCGGCGCCGAAGCGGCGGATCAGCCGGTCCAGGATGCCCTTCACCTTGGTGCGGAGGCGGCCCTTGTGCTCCTTGCTCCAGACCATGAGGTGGGGCACGAGCGGGTCGAGGCGGGCGCGGAGCAGGTCGTCCGGGAGCACGACGACGGCGACCTTGACGAAGCCGAGGACGGCGCGGACGATCTCGCGGTTGTTGCTGGTGAGGAAGAGCTCGACGGTCTGGACGAGGTCGGCGCGCACGCCGGGGGCGAGCCGCGCGTGGAAGTCGAAGAACAGCCGCGACAGGGCGGTCACGGACGCGGCGACCATGTGCGGCGAGCTGCCGGCCAGGCCGGCCGAGGCCATCGTGAAGAACTCGTCGAGCGTGGCGGGCGCGTCGGGCGCGTCGTCCGGCATATGCGGCACCAGCGCGTTGCGGATCACCGTGCCGGGCGGGTTGCGGGCCGGGTCGGTCGTGCGCTGCGCGAGCTGGATGAGCAGCTCGAACGACGCCGTGCGCGCCTTCTCGTTGCTCTCCTTGCAGCCCAGCACCACCTCCGAGAGCACCGCCGGGATGAAATGCAGGTCCGTCGTCGGCAGGTGCGTGACGATCTCCGCCATCGCGAGCATGCGGTCGCGCCGCGCCGACGCCGGCGTCTGGTCCGCCGTCGAGAGGATGAGCGTCTGCAGCTCAGCGCTGCGTTCGCAGAGCGCCGCCCGGCCCGTCTCTGTCGTCGCCAGTCGCGGCAGCAGCTTGTACGCCTTCTTGATCAGCTGCTGGTCGGTCGTCGTGCCGTGGAGCACCGCCGACGCGATCGCGAAGAGCTGCGCGAAGCTGCTTCGCGGCAGGTAGATCGACATCGCGATCACCAGGTCGATCAGCGTGTGCGACGTCGGCGGCATCTTGTCGCCGCCCGATCCGCCTTGCTGGGGCGTCTGCTTCGCCGCCGCTTCCCGCTCGGACACCATGGACGACTCGAGCATGGAGGTGACTCGGGTGAAGGTCTCGTTGAGTTCCTGGGTAGTAGTTTGTCAGCATTGCACGCATATAGACGTCTGAAAAGGGGGAGGGGGACGAACCTTCTCCGGCGTAATGCTCAAGTAGGCGTTGATGCACTGAAGGATGTAGCCCCGGTAGTGGGGAAGCGTCTGGCTGTAGACGTTGAACAGCACCGCCAGCAGGTTACTGGCGAAACCGGCCAGGTGGGCGATGTTGGCGGCGGCGGCGGCCTTGGTGATGCGGCGCTGGAGGATCAGGTCGTCCTGGTCGGCCTCGACGGACAGGATGGCCTGGTTGGACTCGACCAGGTTCTGGAGGGCACGGCAGATGTCGACGCGCAGGTCGGTCTGCTTGTAGAGCACGTTGGAGAGCAGCTCGGCGAAGGACTGGTCGAAGGCGTCGACCAGGTCCAGCGGCAGCTCACAGTAGCCCGGGAGGATGGCCCAGGTCTGCTGCACGAGGGTCTCGAAGATCTTCACCTCGACGGTCTTCTCGGCGGAGCTGAAGGCCATGACCTTCTGGTAGAGCATCTCGCTCAGGGGCACGAACTCGGCGCGGAAGTGCGCCAGGTTGGTGTTGGTGACGTGGTCGCGCAGCACAGGGAGGAACCACACGCGGCCGGGCTGGCCCGGTTTCTGCTCGACCAGGTTCAGCGGCAGGATCGCCAGCACGGCGGCGGGGCCCATGGCCTCGACGGCGCTGCCCAGGACGGCGTCCGCCTCCTTCTTCCCGTGGAAGGACTCGTTGGTGCGGAGCTCGCCCACGGTGCGGACGATGTCATCCAGGAACGGGCTGGACCGCCACTTGAAGCTGTCGAACAGCGCGGAGCACACGTTGAAGACCTCGGCCCACGCCACCTGGTACTTGACCGACAGCAGGTCGGTGGCCGCGCGGGCCAGCTTCTCAAGCGTCTTCTCATCATACACCGAGGGCTCGACGATGACGCTGGGGGGGATGCAGTTGGCGAGGAACGAGATCAGACACTCGGACGCGGACACGCGAATGTTGACGGACGGCGACGCCAGGAAGCCGGAGATGAGGTGGAACAGCGCGGGGAGCTTCTCGAAGGTGTCCTCCGGGGCGATCTGCGCGGACACGTCGTAGCCGCGGGACAGGACGGCGATCCACGGCGGGAGCAGCTGCGAGTCGTTCTGGGCGGGCTTCAGCTCGGCGATGGCGTCCAGCAGCCGCGGCAGCTTGGACGACGACACCTCGTCGGCCATGCTGGAGAAGATGACCTCAAAGACCTCGAAGGCGCCCATGGTGATGTACTCGTTGGTCGAGCGGGAGGCCGTCATCAACAGCTCGCACAGCGGCTCGATCTTCTTGCTCGGCCAGCCGCCCGAGGCGGTAGCGACGGTCTTGACCAGCTGCAGGGAGTGGATCACGAGAGGGTCCGGGTTGTCGCGGTGGTTGGGGTCGTGGCGCCCGCGACGGTGTTTGGTCGCGGCGGCGATGCTGTCACTCAGCGTGCGCAGGGCGCTCTCTGCGCACATGTCCGCGGCCGGATGATCGATCGACGGGCTCGGCGGGGGGCTCTGGAGGACCTTGACCAGAGCCTCCTGGGCCCTCTTGCGCACCTTGGGACGGTGGTCCACAGACAGGCTGAGCAGACCGGCCGTGGCCCGCCGCGGGCTGATCTGCGTGTGTGGGAGGTTCCAGGCTGCGGCATCTTGGGCGATGAGCAGCGATTCGAGACAGCCGATGGATGGTCTGAGCAGCGGCGCTTCAACCTCGGGGAGCGACAGCGCGGGGGCCAGACCAGTGAGGATCTGCGAGAACTTGGAGCGGAGGATCGGGGCAGGGACGAATCCGGTGGTAATGTCGAGCAGATAGACGACGGAGGTGGCCAGGTCCTTATTCACGATGCCCTGGTCGGCGGACAGCGACTGGGACAAGAGCGCGAGGAGGGCGGCAAAATAGGCCGTGGCCGAAAAGTCGGCATTTTGATCGCGAAGAGTGTCTTCAACGGCAGAGAGAACCACAGCAGTCTACAATCGAAGCGTAGTCAGTTATTGTTTGGGGTGGGGGGGGGGGGGGGGGGAGAGGAATATGGGGGAGATGAGGAATGTGGGAGGTGGACATACATGGTGCTGATTCTGCAGTTTGGGCGACTTGATCTTCTCCAACTTCTCCGCCAGGGTCGCCATGATGGAGATCGACCGGAGGAAGAGATAGTTAGGAGGTAAGAGGAAGCGAGAAGAGGACGAGAGAAGAGGTGAAGAAGATGAAGTTGTGGTGGAGGTTTTGGCGGCGAGATTTTTTTTCTGCCGAAAAAAAAGTACAAATTCTTGGCGGTCAAGTATATCCAACAAAGTACCGAGTATAGGGGATGATGCTACCTACAGTAGGTATAGAATCTCCTACATGTATCGTATTGATTGCCTGTCAATTATATTTCAATTAACTCCATAACTGCCGTAAGACATAAGAATCGTCATCGCCGTCCGGAGGGTATCATCATCCACCGCAGCCAGCAACCACCGGCTCCCAGTCAAAACGATCATCTCAAAGGCCTGTTCGAGATGCGACGGCGTCCAACCCCCGGCGCATCGGGCGCTTATTTCCAACAAAAGTCACCGGCCCAGACCGCTAGAACAGGATCTCTCCGCTATGTTCGGCCTCGAACCCGAGTCCCTGCAGCTTGCCGTGGCGTTTCTTGTCGCCGGATTTCCGGTTCGCTTCTTCTCGTTGCTTCAGTTCGAAGACTTCCTGGAAGGGGGCTTTTTGGATATGCGGGGGGAGGTTGTCTTCCTTGTCGAGGTCCTAGAGCCGGCGGTGTCAACCGTGAGCGTTCGTTCGGACAGCTTTCGATCCCAGCCAATTCAAGACCGAAACATTATCGAGACTTACAATCTCCCCGAGAAGCAGCACGTTCTCTCCGCGCACGAGGAAAATCCCCCGGGGGATATCCGCGTACAGGTTTCCGACATACATGCGCTCGATGGTATCCTGGAGGACGAGGTTGGCTGGGACAAGCGGTTAACAACGACTGATGACTCGTTCACTGGAGCAAGCGCGAGAGCAAGCACAAGCACAGCACAACACAGCACAGCATACCGAATTGATCCCAGCTACGCAGGACTCCGATCAATTTCCGCCCGTCCCGCAGCACGAGCACCAGTTTCTCTGGGAGGGGTTAGTCGGCGTGGCCTCTCCCGACGGTTACCATCACCCTAGCGCTGGTGTCACATACTATCGGTCAGATCCAGCAGCTGCGCCGCGGTGGTGAACATCTGCGGGGGCAATTGGGGCGGACCCTGCGACATGGGACCGAGCATGTTGTTCTGTTGGGGATTCTGAGGGGGTTGCTGGGGGGGTTGCTGGGAGGCGGGGGGATCGTTCAGCGAGAGGCGCTCCATTGTGAAGGGATGGTGGGCAATTGACGGCATGCGAGGGAGGGAGGGAGGAAGGAAGAGGGAGAGGGAGAGAAGAGATGGTGATGGTGATGGGGAGAGATGATGGAAGTGGGTTGTTTGTCTTGTTTGTCTCGAGGTGTAGAGGAGGAACAGATGCATACGGCGTGGACATAAAATGATATAAATACTATATGAATACTAGAGTAGATAGATTTATCTTTATGATATGGGTCTCTTGTCTCAATTCTATTATCCTACCGATGTACCTGCGGCGTTGAATCGCGAATCCATCTCGGGCTGACTGCATACTCCTACACTAGGTATATATCGTCCTATAGAGCACCCAGTATATAGTATATCTTCGCTGTCACATCCACCAATTTCCAAAACAACCACGAGCACATTCAAATTACTCCCTCCTACATTCACGCCAAAATCCCCTCCCTACGATCGATCATGCGGGGGAAGTCGATACATCCAAAAGACGCTCACCGATCCCGCCACCGCGCAGGGAATGTCATCCCTACATAGACGGCTGACATGTACGACTCCCACACGCCAGACATAAAAGGAACCCAAGGTATCATTTCACAACAGTGCACAATATACAGACATCATCATTAACAAAAATCAACCGATAGCACATCACATCAATCACCATAACATATACAAGAACAAACCAAACCAGGCCAAAAAACCAACATCAAATCACACTCACCCCCCGCTGCTGCGAGCGCAGACGCTCCTCTCGCCGACGACTATACGGCGCACAATACGGCTCATCCGCGGAGCCCACGCTGCGCCGCACCGACTCCTGCGACTGGTGGTATGCTGGGCTCGACGGAGCCGGCGACATCTGCATGCCCTTGAACTGGTCGACGCTGATGATGCGACGGCCGTACAGATACTGCATGAGGGCGAAGTCCGGGCGACTCCCGGCGAGGGTCTGCCCGCGGCGGTAGTGGGCGTGGTCGACGTGGTCAAGCAGACGGTCCCAGGCGCGGGGCTGGGGCTCGGCCTCGTCCGGGGCGTCGACGAAGCTCTGGCTGGGACACAGCGGACAGCGGGCGGTGGGCGGGGGGGCGTGCGTCCGGAAGTGGCTCAGCACGTGCGTCTTCCACTGCGCGACGTCGTCGAAGGCGTCGTGGCAGTCCAGCACGGGGAAGAGACAGAGGTATCGTCGTCGCGGGGCGTGGGGGTGGGTGGTTGCGATGGCGGCCGGCGACGACGAGACGGAGAGGGGCGGCGGCGGCGGCGAGGGCGCCGGTGGTGGGAGAGGCACGACGAGGGCGCCGCTGCCGTCGTCTTCGAGGATGTGGTTTGCGAGTCCGGACGCCCAGCCGGTGTCGAGCGAGAGACTCGACGAGGACGAGGAGGTGATGGAGGCGGCGTCGCTGGAGAGTGACGGCACGGAGGACGGCATGGCTCTGGCTCTGGGTCTGCGCCTGGTCCTGGTTCTCCTGGTTCTTCCGAGGATGCGGTCGTCGTCGGGATTCTGATGGAGAGGATGCTGCTGCTGCTGCTGCGAGTTGGCGCGGACGGTGGTGGTGGAGCTGCCCGATGGCTCCGGGAGGGAACAGAGGGAACACTCAGGCAGAGAGCCGAGGGAACGATGACGACGGGGCGAGCGAAACTGGTCCATCATGATCACGGTCAGTCCAAGGGCGACGGACGGACGGAGAGCCTGGGGTTGCGGCCGTATCGCCGACATGAACGATCTCAAAGCGGGGTCGAGGAGGATGGATATCTTACACTGTCGGATTTCTAATACCAGCCAGGGTCTCCCCCGAAACAAACCGGATAAACAGACGGAAGTTCCATGCGCGAGTGTGCCGTTTTCTCCGGGAGGGCTGGCGATGAAGGAAAGAATCGGAATATCACGTTGGAGAGATGGTAGTGGTAGTGGGCGTTGGTGGAGCGTAGTGGAGGAAGTATAAGATCAACACTACCAACACTAACACTCACCCCAACACTACTTACACTGCCTACTACCCTGCTAACACTGCTAACACTGCCTACACTGCACGACCGACTACTCACTTTTACGCTTAAACATCGGTCGTCAATCACTCGCATTTATGCATGCAGACGGCACATTTCTACCAATCACACCAATCACCCGCGATCATCAACATAACTTTTCCATTTTAAACCCTCTCGTCCGGCTGGAGGCCTGAATCTAAGCGAACATAAACATGAGAAAGAAAATCCCCAGACCGGGAAAATTACAAGGCGATAGCCCTGGAGGTGAGAAAGAAACCGTGGCTGAAGAGCATCGGCCGTGCCATGACGGCAGAACACAAGAAAGAAATTAATCAGAGAGAAGAGAAAGAGAGCAATTCGACAGAAAATCCCATCCATCCATCTATAGTGACGCCGCGCAAAAAGTGTATTCAAACAGAAGACAGAATAAAGAAAAGAAAGAACCGCCCGACACCGTCGATGCCCATGAACTGCACTGGAAATGCTCAAAGTCTATCCGTTTCGTAGCACGTAGAAATCCAAATTTTTCCTTTTTCCTTGTTCTTTTTTTTTTTTTTACATCTGGATGGATTCATCAGGCTGACTAGAAACGTTCGGCCAGATCATTCCCGGCGACCGAGTTATTTGTCGATGACGACACCGACGAGAATCCCGTCGCCGGATTCAACATGTCCTGCACCGCCACCTTGGGCACCTGGGGTACCGGCAGTTTGCGCTGCGTGCCGTCGGATCGCGACATGATATCGCTGATGCTCGGTCCCACGTGGCCCTGCGCGGGGCTGTAGTAGTTGGGGCCTTCGGGCTGGGGCTCCATGGGCGCCAGCGCCGGCGTGTGGTGGAGCGACAAGTGGCGGATCGACGGCAGATGCAGTTCACTGGAACCCAGCGGCCGCAGGCGGGGAGAATGGGCCGGGGTCGCCAGCGGCGTGTGGTCGGGCGTGGGGGAGAGCGAATCGTGCGAGAAGGTCGGAGAGGAGGGGGCGGTGGAGTTGGGGGAGTTCGGACGGGAGCGCTTCACCCGGTGCTGAGAGTAGGCATCCTCCTCCTCATGGGAGTGGGAGCGACTCATGCTGTGGGAGATGGCGTAGGCCGAGAGGGATGGCAGACGGCCGCTGCCCCCGGCGTGGTGACGGGGGGCGAAGAACGGATGACCGCGGTGGCCGGGGTGGAAGCCAAAGTGCTCGTCGCGCTCGACCTGGGAGGCGGCGGTGGCGAGGAGGTTGATATCCATGCCCGAGGAGGCGCGGTCGCTGTTGCGGGCGTAGGGGCCCAGGTTGGAGCGCATGTGACCGGCGTAGTTGGAGAAGGAATGGGGCGGGGAGACGTCCGGGGAGCCGACCTGAGAGACGGGCGCGGACCGGGTGATGGGCTTGCTGGGCGGAGGCATCATGGCCCCCGGGGGCGCGACCATGGCATTGTCGGGAGCCCCGCCGGCTGCCGCGGCGGCCGCGGCGGCGAGATGTTGGGCCTTGTTGCTGCGGCGCGAGTTGGGGTTGTTGTGGATGCGCGAGTGGCGGGTCAGCTCATCCGAGCGGCTAAAGCGCTTGGTGCACCCGGGGAACTGGCAGGCGTGCGGCTTTTCCCCGGTATGGGTGCGAATGTGACGGGTTTGATGTTCCAAGCGGTGAAAGGCCCGGTCACAGAGGGGGCATTTGTAAGGGCGGGGAAGATCCTGTCGGACTTCATCGTTGGCGGGGCGGGCTCCTTTGATGAGAGGAGGGAGAAGGCTCACCGATGAGGCCATACTCGAGTTGGACTGAGACTTGGAGGGGTCCAGGGGAGTAGGAGTAGGAGTAGGGGTAGCAGGGTTGCCTTGGGGGTTCAGCAGATTCGAGAAATCCACTGACGAAGCCGGGGGCGGCATGTGAAGCTCGACGCCAGCCAGGTCCGAGCGGGGGGGTGAGCAAATTGCAGAAGATTTTTAGTCGCAGCCGATCGGACGGAGATGAGAAGCCGAGGCGAAACAGGGGAGATGACGAGCTAATCGGCGAGTCGATCACCAGCGGCTAGACGGGGGATCTTGGCGAGAAGGATCAGGAGTGGGAGCTGAGTAGATCGGAAGATAATCGATATAGAATCTTCTCGAGTCGAAGAGTTGGAAGACACGAAAGGATGTCGCAGATGAGGCGAGATACCCGGAATGGGAGAAGCCGAGTAGGGTGTGATGAGGAGGATGAGTGAGGGTGAGGAGGAAGAGATGGAGATGGTGTTGTATAAGTGTGTATAAGGGGGAGGCAAATGAGAGGCGAACAGAGGAAAGGGAGGAGGAGAAATCCGGAGAAGAAGAAGAAGCAGATCTGGGGGAGGGAGATATAAGAAGAGTGAGAAGAGGAGGAAGTGTAGAGGGAGAAGACGAAGGGAGGGGGAAGTTATCGGAATCGGAGAGGAAAAAAAAAAAAGGAAAAGAAAAATTAAAAAAAAAAGAGAAAAAGAAAAAAGAAAATGATGTGTGGGGAGGAACATCGGGGGCAAAAAAAAAAAGAAATTTCTTTTCTGGATTTATTTTTTGGGAAATAAAAATCCAATTAGTCAAATGAAAAAAGAACGTGCTTCAGATCGGCTGAGATTCCGGGGATTCTATTTTATTTTCTGTTCGATTCTATTTCTCTAATATTGATATTAATCTTTAATTTAATATTTAATATTGAATATGAATATTTCTATCGACCCTTAAAAACACGAAGAACATTTCTAATTTATGATGGATAATTTCCAATGGGGAAAGAAGAAGAAAAGTGGACGCCTAGCAATTCCCCCAACTGCAGAAGTGGCTGTGTCTGGAGAAGTGCGTGCCCCGTGTAGCGTCGCAGTGGGCGGTCTCGCTGGTATGCCCCCAACCCATCCAACCCTCCGGTTATCGCGGATGACAGCGAGAATTCCCGCGCGGATTATTCTTATTCTGTCTTGTTCATTTTTTTTTTTCTTATCGAGCGTATCCCCATTCTCGAAACCAGATCCTTCTGCCAGGTAAAGGTGGTATCACCCCAGACCAACCCCATGTGATGTTCCCCAGATATCATACGAGCCATGATGACATCCTCCCGGGTGATGACGACGACCGACAACCACCTTTCTGCTCGCGCTGGTCTAGAATAGGAGATCGACTGCTGAGTTAAGAAAATCCGGATTGCGTCGATCCTGAGGTGTTGATGTCAAACAGCCCTGGACGCACGGTGGGAGACCGATCCAAGGGGTTCTCCAATACTTCATCATTCATCATCGCCGCCGGTCGAGAAGCCCCGACGAACAAGACGAAAATAACCCGGGATGACTCAATCCAGACAGATGCCATCATCCTGAGTAACAGTCGGACAATGGGCTTCATCCCCTTCATCCGTCTCGGTTGAACCAAATGCCCGCCGTCCATAAAGAGGCTTCCATCCAAGTGGCAATTCCACCCTCTCGGCCATCAACCGTTAATTACCATCATACCGACCGCCCAAGACAACAAATGAACTCCACGATCCTCCCCCAGATCCACTCGACGCGGGATGAATTCCCCCGGACAAAGGCAGTCATGATCCTATCTACTACTAACCCCGAGATAAACCCTCCCGGGGCTTCCTCGGTCTTGTCCTCCGTAGATAGCGCTGGAACCTGGGGAAAGCCAAGCCCCGCCAGGATAAAGAAAGATACGGATTCGGTAACTCCAGCCAGGCAGATAGATGATGTGTACAGTCCAACCGTCCCCCAGAGGATCCAAGACCGCGGATAACCTGCACGGAGCCGTCTCAGCTGTTCGATTAGTGGTAGATCCCAGCCATGGCTGACGCGCTTGCAATGGCTGATACCCCCCGCCATTCCCTGGCCGGGAAGGGCACGGGCGTTTGGGGACCCCCCTATCGTCCTGATAGGATAGACTCGGCGCAGAGGGTGTGGGATGCCCGCAGAACCGGCTGAAGAACGAGGAGAAAGACAAATGAAAAGGCCAGATAAGACGCCTGCAAAAGTACTCTACAGCTATCTGCTGATCTCGTCGTGACGAGACATCCCTGGTAGGCATCCTTATCTGGGGTCATCCACCGTCGGCTTATCCGGTGCCGGACCGACTGCCGAGTCGTATAAGAGAATTGCTCTCACCCCCACCCCCTACTCCTCCACTATCACCACCACCACCACCACGACCAGGTGGGACGAATGGGGTGCACGAGAAGGAAACTGGCACGCAGGTACCAGTGCCAATACCCTGGCGGGCCGGGGTTTCACACTAGCACCTGAAGCTATCAGAAGTCCGTCTAGCATGGGATGATTTCCCGCTTTTGCCGATGGCTATGTGATGGGAGATCTAATCACTGTTCTCCGTCACGAGTCCCAGGCCCGTTGACTGACTGGCTATCTAAGATAATTCCCCCCTGGTATCCAGCCCTCCCCACCGGCGGGTCACATGTAAAGGCCCCCAATGCACTATTGAAATGGTGATGGTGATCCCCCTACTGGAGGCATAGGCACGTAGGCATCAGGAAAAATAACCCCATGGAGAGCAAAGCATTTCTCCGGTCATCCGCCGCCAGTTTCCCGCAGGGGTCGGATTTGGAGAGAATCAAAAAATTTTTCTCACCCTCACTGATTTCTTCATTTTGGAACTGAAGATCTTCCCCGCGATCATCGGCGAGGTGGACGATCTGCATTCCGATTTGGCAAATACCAATGGGTAAGGTATTTTTATCCTGGCAATTTTTCCCTTTGCAAGGATCTCGACCATTCTACCCACGATTCGGACCGGCGTTGACCGATGAACCTTGAGACTCCTGGAGACTCCTTTCTCACCCATATCCCCCCCAAGAACGTCCAGGATAAGGCTCCTCGCTGAAACGGGCGATGGGGCACGCCATCCGGGGCGAAATGTTTCAGACGCCAAGGCTGACGCGAGCCGTTTATCCGTGGGCTCTCGAGCTCGGTCGTTCGGTCTGGGGCTAAAGTCGCAGCGAACCACCCCCTCAGATGGTGGTTTATCATTAGTGGTATTACTCTTCTGAATATTGTTACCATTACCCCATCCATGGCATGCAGCCGCTAAGGCCGATCGACCCTGTAAGCTGTTATCGTCCAGGATGACGGGAAAACGGGGTTCGATTCGGGGTTGGTTGCACGCTCGTATCATTGCCTAGTCGGGTGCGGAGATGAGCACATCATTCTGGGGGGACGAAGCTCCGGTGGGAGTCGATCCCACTGATTTACCTAATGGCTTTGGCTGTGGCAGCTGAAGGTTCTTCTGCTCGGGGATTCCGACATCGCAGGTTTCCTTGCCAGCTGGTCATTTCCCCGCCGCGGCCGATTTCGCATTGCGCGCGAGGTAGGGCGGTGATCCTGTCCAGACCTGGACAAGCATTGGGATGCAACCTGCAGGAAGAGAGAGAATTTTTTTTCCCTGCCCCCCTCGTCTTCTTTTTTCATACCCCCTGCACTGCACGCACCATACTCCGTACAAATGGTGGAGAGTGGGAGATCCTCCCGGTGACGAAAGGACTAACAGCGTTGCCTGATTTCCGCGGTCCCTGTGGGGTAATCCAATCATCCGACGGGGTCAGGCAATTCTGCTTGCGCGATGTGAGGTCCAATGACCTTTGCATGGATGACCAGCGATGAAACACTACGGATGGGCGACAATCCCCTCCCCTTTGGCGCTGTTTGTCTCAAGCCAGCTCCTCAACGCACCTCCCCCCCGTCCACGCGGGTCCAGACACCGACCGGGCGAGGCCAAGCCTGCAGACGTAATATATGCAGAGCGGCGATCGGGCGGTGATGTGCGAACCTGGGAAAAGCAATCTCTCGGCGCTCTGATCCTCCAATGTATGCGACGAAGAGGGCCCGTAAGCGTGGCATATCCTGGAGCGAGTGGCCGCCGAGGGCGTGGAATGGACCAGTTATCTGATGATGGACATGATGATGCTTGCCCCCCTCTTGATGTGTGACACCGATCGGGCCAGGAAACGCCCTGGGTGGAGGATGACCAGCGCTGGGGTGACACGCATTGTTGGGTTGAGTGGACCAGACATCCAACCCGCCTGTGCTGTCTGCAGGGCATGGGGATATGTGACCTGGGGAGGTGTCAGGCGAAGAATGGACTGTTTTCGTCGATTGGGCATTCTGGTTTGGACAGTGTGAGAAGGGGTGGTGGACGGCGTAGAGAACATTCCAATGATGGTGACATTGGATGTCTGTAGACGCCTAGGTATGCTTGGCAGGTATGTGCGGGGACGGAATCTGGGGAAGGCAGTGAGAGTGAGAGTGAGGAGGAGGGGGGTGTGGTTATAGTGTGTACTGCGTAGTGTAAGGAGAAGTGGTGGGATATCGCGGAATCTACATGCTAGTAAAGAGGTATAGAAATGTAGGTCTCGAAAATAGTGTACGGAGTAGAGTCAGGTATCTGCCAAACGGGTGAGTGGGATGGGATACTCGACTAGAATGTACATTGTAACCGCACGCTCTTCTGCACACGCACCAACCATCAGGCACCCAGGCATCAAGCCCCACAATCTTCTGGAATCTCTCCCGCAACCAATCAGCAGGCAGCGGAGAGTCACGGTGAGATCACCGGCTCCTTACATAAGCGCGCCTTTCTCCAGGTCTGCGGGGCGTCGTTCCGGAATCCGGACGCAGTCTGAATCGTCTGAAATCGCATGTTGGCTTCAGCACTGTGGAGGGCAGAGGACTCTTCCGGTGGGCTCGAATTCTTCTCTTTTGGGCCCCCCCACGGAAAATGGCTGCCCGAAGTTCTTCCTGTGTTCGGGTCAACATGTGAGAAGATTGATCACCTCATCCAGCCGGATGCTGGCCGGTTCGCCGGGTAAAGAAAATCTGGACGGTGGTGATCTGGGGATTGCGACTCACCCTCCTTGGCACGCTGGATGACACGTCGCCTGAAAACAGCCCAGGAAGGTCCAGCGATCTATCCTTCAGTCTCCCTGTCCCTCTTGTCTCCGTACGGCTTACTGGGGGCAAACCTAGTCACAACTAGTCCCACCACCACACAAAAAGGCTGCCACTCGGGCGACATTCCAGGAGTTCAGGGGATCCATCCGGGCTCTTGACTGGGATGATACCATCATACGATCGAGATACACCAGAGTAGTTCTCTCCCAGGGGAGATTCCTCACCACACTCTATCCTCCCCATCAAACCCTCCCCAACACCCACCGGATGTTTCCTGAAACTTCTTCTGTCCGTCTTGTGCTCCGTCCCCTTCACCGCCACTAACCCGAAAAGCGGGGCAGCGGGGTGGGTGACAAGAATGCAAGGGAAAAAAGGGGACCGGAAGATGGCCGGATTGCGTCAGGAGAATGATTTGCAGCTAATCCAGGAGTCGAGACATGGGCCTGCCTTAGTGGCGCGCACTGCCGCCTCTCTAGACGACAATCTCCCGCGTCTGGAGTTGGATTCGTTGGCTCCTGAGCACGGATCGAAGCCTGATTTTTATTATTTAATATGGATCGAGGTCTTTCCTACATGTTCCGATCTCCCTCTGTTTCCCCCTCCCTTCGCCTTCATCCCCAGAGGAAGCAATATCCCACCACGTTGTGGCGGAATCTGACAGGTACCAAACCTTCGTTTGGTTGGAATCCCTTCCGAAGGCTCTAGAAAGCTACGCCCAAGTTGTAGTTCGCAACATCATCTCCCCCGTCAGCCGTCGGATGATTTCGGAGTCAAGGATGCTCTGATTGCGGAGAACTCTTCTTACCTAACACGCTAACCTTTTCCCCTCTTGCACCCCCAAAGGGTTCCTCGGTGAAAAATCCAAAAAAAAGAACCCCCTCACTCCGTTCCACGGAGGAATCGCCTCCGCTTTGCCTCCGTGAAAACCTCCCCTTAGGGGTACTTCTCCGTTCCTGTCAGCTTCATCTCTCCCTCTTTTGGTTTCGTCCAAGCCGCGGGTGGAGAGCCCCTTTCGCCTCGGCTTCTTCGGTCCCGACTTTGCTCGCCTTGCCTCCCTCCCCTGGCTCGCTCCTTTGCCGAACCTGTCCCGATCCCGTGGTGGGCTGAGCTCTCCGGACTGGAGCAGAGCCTTGCTGGAGGAGGGGCTTACCGTTCTGGGGAATCGTGTAACTATTCCCCTGTCAGATGTCCTGATGCAATTGACCCTCGGTATTTCCCCTTTGGTCGGTGTCGGTTATCTGGCGCCATCCGGCGTAGGGAGTTTATCTCGATGCTCATCATCCCCTGGAACTCGACGATCGTCTTGACCTTCTCCTTGGGGCCGCGGGAATGTAGCGGTGAGCCCGAAACATTCTTCCGTGGGGATCCATTGAGCTGTTCGGAATAGGCTCTGTAGGTCTCCGGACTCCGTATCTGGCATAGTAATTTCTTTTGGATCTCTGTACGCAGTAGTTTGGTTCGAGCGACGAATGGGCGTTCCTGCGTACCTTTTGGTCCTCTGCCATTGGGATGCCTATCAGATGGAGTCCCATATAGTCGGCCCTGTACTCCCACTGCACCTCCCTCAAGTCCACCACCATGCATTCACCACGAGCCCGATGAAGACGACCACCAGCGACCTCTTCCGCGGCAATCTAGCCGAAAACGGCGTTGACGTCGCGCCGCTTGATTCTGCCGCGTCTGGCCGCCTCCGCAGGCTCATTTTGCAACCGCCTCGTTTTTCCCTGCACGATGTCGATGTCCTCCTCGCCAGTGCTCCTCCATCCTTCTCGCTGTTCGTCCGTCTCCCGGCCAATTCCTCTTCTTCACTACTTGTCAGGCCCTCCCCACCGCCTGAGCTCTTCCTCTCCCCGTGTCCCTCCTCCGCTCCTCCCTCCGTCCGCCCCAAAAAAAATCCCCTGCCCCATGGCTCCCCCGCGCCAGCGCACCACCGCCGTCCAGGACGACTCCCGGTCCGAAGGCTCAAGTACCGCGAAGGAGACCAAGTCCACAACAGCCGCAAAGGGTCGCAAGGGCACAGCAGCGGCGTCGGCGGCGGCGACGGCGGCCACCCACGCCTCTAAAACCTCCTCCCATCTCCCCAGCGTGACCAGTGCTCCGTCGACCGGGGATGCCGACCACCCCAACAACCAGGCCCAGGCCAAGGTACGTGCCATCACCCACGCGCCGTCAAACGCTCGCTCCTAACCGGTCCGTCGTCTAGATCAACTGGCCCGACATGCCCCTCGACCTCCTTCACTCCTACCGCCATTCGTACAAGCTGGCCTGTCCCAGCGCCTTCACCAGCGAATACTCGCACATAATCCTGTCCAAAGGCATTGGTCTGCGCTCCCCGACCTCCATAGCTGCCCAGCGCGCCCATCTCGCCCATCCCCAGCCCACCCCCGCCGCCGCCGCCGCCGCCGCCGCCGCCGCCGTCAACGGCCTCGCCTCGCCCGCACCCACCCCCAACGGCGTCCGCGCCGCGAGACAACATTCCCCCCGCTCGGGCGGCGCCAGCGCCAGCAAGTCCCGTCTCGACGGCAAGTCCGCCTTGAACCACATTATCGGCCAGGACCGCGTCACGAAGAACCAGCTCGCCCTGGCCGTGCGGAAGCATTTCAACGGCGCCGGTCTGGCCGAGCAAGAGGCCATCGCCCGGTTTCTGTATAAAGTCCGCGAGGAGGGCCGCGGCCGTCAGTTCCGCTTGCGCTTTCAGCCGTGACTGGGGGCTTCCGCCGGGTCTTTTGCATATGTTGCCTTGGCTGCCGTTGGCGTTTTGGGCGTTGTTCGGCGTTGGGTTCCCGCCTGGGGCGTTGGATACCCGCCGCCCTCATGTCTGTCTATCTTCTACTTTTTTCTTCCCTTGCATTCGAATGATACCCTCCATGTTGGTTCGTCGTGTCTGGAGTTTCCGTTTCCATTGTTGGTGCTGGCTGGAGTGCCGTCTCGCACCTGTTACTACCTATATGTGTATTATACTTGGCTATGGCGTTGTGTACACTATGCTGCATCTTAGAAGAGCCCATCGGGCTCTAGCTTCGTCTACCACCGGAATCCCGTAAGCCACACCTACGCTCCATGGTTGGATCTATATACATCGGTATATTGAACTGTAGATAACCCCGCGACAGCCGTTCAACGCAGAGACGCAGACAATCACGACCAAACCAACAGCAGAAGAAAATTGGAAACGCCCAAATGCACAATCCTCGGTATCACGTATAAATCATCATTTCCACGCATTCAGTCCCGCCCACGGATCATTGCTGGGCGCCCCCGGCTGCTGCGACGACTGCGACTGCGCTTTATGGTGCTGACTCGTACCATAGGGCCGGCTCTGCGCGTACCCTCCTGGGCCGGACGGGAATGGTCCCGTCGACGGCGCGTACGTTGTTTGCTGCGGCCGTGGAGGCGGAGGAGGCGGCACGTATCCCTGCGGCATGAACTGCGAGGGCGCTGCGGCAGGGCTCGGACCGCCGTACGTGCTGTACGGGGTGGGAGTGGACGAGAAATACTGTTGTGTCGGAGGCGGGGACACCGACGGCGGCAGTGGGTACGCCATGGGGTTGTAGCCCTCCGTCAGCGGGGCCGCGGCGCCCTGTTGGAACGGGGTGCCAGGGTTGTAGGGCACTCCGGTGCCTGGGGGCATGTACTGCGCGTAGGGCGCGGGGGAGTGGGAGAGAGGCACGGACACCCCGTGTGGCTGACCGGAGACGGCGGTAGGCGGGTATGGCGACATCTTCGGGGATGATATACCCGGGGTGGGATAGCTGGGTGTGTGGACCGGAGGGGGAGGGGACTTCACTTTGGACGGAACACCTGGTGACGGTGAGGTAGCTGACGTCGGCTTAGGTTCGGTAGATAGGCGCTCCATGAGTTGTCGGAGCTTCTCGCGCTCTCGGTCTTCCTGTTCGCCCACGCTGCTTGCCTTGTCGCGCTCAATTTGTCCCAGAAGTTGGGCGCCCTCGGACCGCCGGTTGTTGATGAACGTCTCGACGTTCTTCTTCAGACTGTCGACGGTTTCTGCCATCTCCGAATAGAAAGTCTGCGCCTGGGTGATTCCCGAACGAAGGCCGTTAAACGAATCGTAGATCTTTTTGTATCGGGCCATGACGGTGTTTCGTTGCCGCGTTATGGTTTCGTATTTCGATTGTTCAGCGCGGACCCGTTTGTCCTGCAACAGATCTCCGTAGGTCTTGGTGAGCTCTTTCATCAAGGAGGATTGCTTGTGGTTTGCTTGGAGGAGCCGGTTCTGGTGCGGACGGAATTTCTCTAATTCGGCCTCAAAGAGTTGGCTCTCCTGTCCCGCAATGGATTTCTTGTTCAAGATCAACACATTGGAGATGTCATCGTTATGGACCTAGAAGTATGTTAGTCGGAAACATGTCGAAGTCGGAGGACCGAAGACACACCTTATCCTTTAGATCCTTCAGGACCTGGGCCCGTTCTCGCTTGAGCAAGTTCAGCTTTTTGAGAAGAGACTCGACCTTGGCGATTTGCTCTGCCACAGAGAGTGCTCCTTCGTCGTGTACGTCGTCAAGCAGAGTGCCCTCCGGTGTTGACGCATACGGACTGCCATGGCCATTTTTGCCCTTGCCATACTTGGATCCAGCTTTGATCATCGCCCTCTGGAAAAGCACGTCGGCCTCGTCCGTCTCGCCGGCGGATCGCATTTCATCGAAATCCGCTTCGTACTGTCGGAACGTGGACAGCAGCTGCGTGTCGCTGGCGCTGGCTTCGTTAATCGTGTCCCGGTAGGTACGGACATCGCCCCGGAGGGTCGTGTTCAGTCGAGCACTCGGCTGCTGGCTCCAGTCCGCACCATATTTGGAGCGCATCTTCTCACAGACACTCTCTTCGAGGTCGAGTTGTTTAGCACAGTGGTCCAGCTGTGCAAGGATCTCCGATTTGCGCTCGTGTAAATCGTCAAATGCCTTCGAGAAAGACTTGTGGCCTGCAAGGTCCTGACACCATTGACGGAAGTCATCATCGACCGTCATTTCTTGGTCCATTCCACCTTTGAGGATATTCAGACTGCCAGGTAGTTTTAGATAATCCAGACTAGCCGCCATCTCCCCATTTGCTGTCTCAACCTTCTCCGTCTCAGCCCGGATCAACTTAGCCTTTTCCTCATCATAGAGGCTAGCGGTCTCTGTCACCGACATGGGAACCAACTTCTGGAAGATGTCGGGGCCAATAATGCGCTGAATATCCTGTCCCTGATAGAGCTCGCTGACGGGTATGGCCTTTGCGGCAGGGAACTTGGCGACTGGCGCGAGACCGGTTTCACTCGGAACCGGCTGATGATAGATGAAATCGTTGTCTTTGACAAAGGTGTTGAGTTTGGCCTGGACGTTGGTCAGATGGTACCGGACCAGCTCCAAAAGATTGGATCCAGATTCGGAGGTCAAATTGGAGGTTGGTGGGACGGATGAAGGAAACGACTTTGCCCACCCTAGGGCGGTCGTGGAGTTCTTCTCAGCCAGCTGGAGTCGAGCGATCGCAACGCCGTGTGAGCCGCTCTCGCTGTCAGCCAGCGCCTGGTAGTATGAAGCCACGGAAGACATGTGTGCCGCCTTAGCCTGAACCACGATCACCCAGACCTTCTCAAAGACACCCTTTACCGTCTCTTGCATTCCCTCGGCGGCTTGAGAGTAGAGATAAGCCGACTGGCTGGCGAGTTTCGCAAGCAGCCCGGGCTTCTTCTCATCGGCTATTTGCTTTTCCAGGAAGATCTCCTGTCCTTGGGCAAGAACGATGTTGATGAGTGCCTTGACGGTCTCGCGGTTCAAGTCGGTGGACGGTGCATGGAGGAAATTCTCGTTGATATAAGTGAACATTCCGGCCGCTGCTTGAAACGAGTGATACGCGGTTTTCAGACCCGTATCTTCCGACCGATTCTGGTTTGCAGCGTGGCAGGAGAGAACGGCAGAGATGTTGAAGATGATGGAAGCCTTCTCGAAGGCCAGGGAGTACTGAGAGGTGGACTTGTGGGTGAAGGCATCGTACCTGAAAGGAGTACCAGGCAGGGGTCAGCTTAGAACGAAATGTACGTCGAAAGTGAGGCTGCGCAAAATCATACCAGGTGAAGGAAATCTTGATGTGATTCTCGTCAACGGGGAACCTCAGATCCAAGAGTTCCAGCTGTCCATAATAGCGATAGAGTAGATCGCGACCTGTCGCGCTATCCTTCCCGGCGCCTCTCATATCCTGACGCAACCGGTTGAGGGTTGCACATTCCTGACTGTAGCGTTCGGGGTCTTCACCATAACTCTGGTGGATGTAGTCCTTGAGGGGTCGGATCCAGTCGATCTCGTTGGTCTGCTTGAGCGGACACGAAATCATCGGAGACTGAACCATCTTGCCGGTCAGAAGGAGCGAAACGCTCCCATTCAAATCCGAAGAGGATGCAACTCGGGGGAGTTGATGGGGACGAGAGCGAGAAAAGAAGCAAGGAAGGAGGGGAAGGAGATCGGGATGGATGGAGCTCCAGCTGTGGGGTTGATTGCCTCTTAGCCTTGGATCCTAACCGTCACGGCGGGGGCGGGGAGAAGAGGAGACAGAAGGGATGGAGATATCGGCCGGATAATGAAGAGGAGTTGGGAGAGGAAGAGAACGAATTGGAGGGAGAGGGAGAGAAGACGAGAAGGTTGGAGATGTGAGCGAGTTGCGAGTTGACGTTCATGTCATCAAGTCATCTGGTGGTGGCAGGGACGATGCCTGAGGCTGCCTGAGGCAGAGAGGCAGAGCATCATACTTCCGTTCATTCACCAACTATACACCACCATGACACCAACAGATCGAAGGGGTGATGGTAGATCTGCTCTGCAAAATATGTATCATCTCATAGATTCACCAAATACTCTCATAGATATCCCTTGGGAGCCCATCCATCATGCATTGACCATGGCCTACACTTCATACACTCCAGTCAACAACACCCTCCCTCGCGAGTATCCAAATCCACCCCATCCCCCACTTCTGCCAGAAACCTCCCAACTGATATAGGCTGCAACAACCTCACCAAGACCGGGTAGCTTCCCGACTATGAGCACCGGAGTCCTTCCCGAGCCCCTCACCAGGTGGGGTTCGTCCGTTGTAGATATATGGCGTCCCCCGTCAAGATCTACTGCAATCCTCATTCTAAACATATATCCAACTCTGCCCTTCCAACATGGCCGGACTCGAAATCACCGTCACACTCTGTATCCTGGGCTGCGGTATGGCCAATTGCACCAGCAAAAACTTTCGAGAATCTGACCAAATAGCTCATAGGAAATTTGGGAAATGCAATTCTTGACAGCTTAATCAAAGTTACTAGCTCCAGTGGCCCCAAAAAAGACCTCTCCTTTGACCGTGTGATCGCCTGTGTTCGTAGCGAAAGCTCCGAGAAGCGGCTGAACGAACAGTACAGTAGTGTGTCATCGGACCACCTGGTGATCTCCCGCGACAACAATGTTAAAGCCGTGGAGTTATCCCAAATTGTCATTTTAGCAGTCGATCCTTCCGACATCGAGCAGACCTTGTCACAGCCTGGCCTCCACGAGGCCCTGGCCAACAAGTTGCTGATCAGTGTTGCCGCGGGTTGGACGCGGAAAAATCTGGAAACCTTCCTCTACGGCAGCGAGACAACATTGGAGAACAACAACGGTCGAGCATGGGTCGTCCGCACCTTACCTAACATTGCCGCCCAAGTATCCCAGTCTTTCACGGCCATCGAAGTCTCCGAACCGGCGGTGCCGGCTCCGTATATGCAGGCGGTGGACGGCATATTCAAACAGATCGGACAGATAGCGCACATCCCACCCCGCCTGATGGACGCTTCTTCTGCCGTGGCTGGATCGACGCCTGCATTCTTTGCTATCATTGTGGATGCGCTGATCGATGCGGCCGTGGCAGTCGGCATGCCGAGGCCGTTAGCCCAGTCGATGATATTTCAGTCCATGCAGGGAACAGCCAGTATTCTTCAGAGTGGCGTGCACCAGGCGATCCTACGGGACCAAGGAACAGCGCCTGAAGGATGTACAATCGCTGGGTTGATGGTTATGGAAGAAGGAGCCGTGCGAGGCCACGTTGGGCGCGCGTTGCGAGAAGCTGTCACAGTCGCTCGTCAAATGGATGGGACTCGGCACGTTAACGACACCAGGCAATAGATATGTCTCTCTATGTGTATATCTATTTCTTTTCGCAGCGTTTATCCACCGAGGTAATCTCTTAGAGAGCCACACTGCTTTACTGGGATAGTATTGCAATTCCCCGTAGGCATGCGTTTCAATAATCAGTCTTGCAAGACTGTATCTGCTGGTAGCATCGTGCTGATATGTGGTAGAGTCGGACTCCTTGCTGGCCTCATTTACCCTTGCTGGCTCTGGGCCACATTCAGCTGCCCGTCCTCTTACCACCCGTTTGCTTTATGACCTATACCGAATAGACATCCTGCTTGAAATAGCGACCCCTTGCAGTCAATGAAGCGTTCGAGACAAGGCAGCCACTTAGGACTGGTATTTTGAAGAGCAAGGGAGCAGTTTAAATGCTAACGAAAAAATAGACCTGGTGATCGAAACAGGAAGGGTCAAATGCAGCCCTACTTTCAGTGATCGATCCGCTACTGCTATAATACACTTTTTTGTACTGCGTGGCATATACTACAAGGATAAAATATTGGGATCACCTTATAAAACTCCTCATCCGACATATGCCATTCTAAACTATAAGTACTTGATACTCATCCCTATAAGGATACAGACAATCCCTTACTTACCACCCACGGCCGACTTGTAAGACGTAGAAAAACCGAAATACTTAAATGAAAGGAGACTTTCCACTTATTTATGTACCTTCAAGATTCCAGTGTCCACCTAGATACGGAAAAGATGAAGGAGGAGATACTGCAACATGTCTCCAGCCTTGACCAAGCCCAGAGAGTCGGTGTTGCCGATGACAGACATGGGCAGTTCCACCGAGCGTTCACCCCCCGACAGATTCACGTACGATCCGTTTCTGACCATTTTGAGAGAATTCCCGCTAATTATGTAGGTAATTGCTTTGGCTACGTCTATGGGCAGTGGAATTTTTATTTCAATTGGACAGGCTCTCTCAAATGGCGGACCCGGGAACATGCTTGTCGCATACGCTCTTGTCTGCTCTTGTGCCTGGGCTGCCTTATATACTCTCTGCGAAATGGTGATTGCTTTCCCGGTGTCAGGGAACTTTATCGACTACGCGGACCGTTGGGTCGACAAGTCGTTAGCATTTGGAGCAGGGCTTTCCGAGTGGCTATGTGTGACTACCGTCTAACAAGTGTGTTCCCTCAAAGCGCGTGCTAATTGCTGCAGCTTACACGGCCATCACTGCGTCTGAGGCGGTGTTCTTCAACATAATTATTCAGTATTGGGCCAATTATCGGCTTCCGGAGGCGGTTTCCTGTATGTGGACTGCCATGAAACTGGATGCTGAGCTGACGATTGACAGTGACGATTGTGCTTGTTCTGATGGCCGTTATATTCGTTTGCCCCACAAAGGTGTATGCAGTATTTGAGTATCTCTCCTCGATTGTCAAGGTGCTTCTCTTTATTTTTCTCGTCGTGATATGCGTGGCCATCATCGGAGGCGCTGGCAAAACGGGCTATGTCCATCATGGTTCGACTTGGACAGATCAACCGCCTTTCAAAAACGGTTTCTCGGTTAGTTCAATTCTATTACACTGACTGAAATATGCTGACGTGAATAGGGGTTTGTCAAATGTGCCACATTTGCTGTCTGGGCCATCGGTGACCAAATCCCCGTAGCTACTATGGGAGGTGAAGCCCAAAATGTCCGCTACTCCATGGCTCATGCAGCCAAGCTTGCTCCTATCCGGATAAGCATCGTATTTCTCGTCAGCATCTCAGTAATAAGCACCCTTGTTCCTTCCAATGATGATCGCTTGTTGGGTGGATCTGGAGTCACAGCGTCCCCGTATGTGATAGCGATGAAAGACGCAGGCATTCGGGTAGCTCCACATATCACCAACGCGGCAATCATCGTGAGTATTGTCGGAAGTGCAGCAGAAGCGTTGTATACTGCTTCGCGGATGTTACGTACGATGGCCCACCAGGCTCTGATTCCTGAGATTTTCGCCAACGTCGATAGCAGAGGGCGGCCGACTATGGCCCTTCTGATTACCGGGGCAACTCTCATACTCCTTACGTATATCAACCTGAGCTGTAAGCTACCAAACCGTAATTCCGAGGACAAGCGTCGACTGATGACTGTAATCAGCTGGGGGCGTGGAGGCACTGAATTGGCTACTTGACTTGACCACCACGGGCTTCCTCATCAACTGGATGATCATCGCTTGTACCTCATTCCGCTTCCATAGAGCCCTGAAATTGCAGGATGATCCCCTCCTCAAAGAGCCATACGCCTGGAGATCATTTTTATGGCCATTGGCCCCGGCGTGGCTTTTTCTGGTATCGCTGTTTTTGCTCGCGAGCTGTTTCGTGATCGGTGCGAAGCCGCCGGTAAGCATGTTCCGCCTCATAGGACCGAAAGAAATGAGAGCTAATGGGCCTGTAGGGCGGACTCAAGACCAGCCTGGCTGTCAGCGTTCTGCAATACACTATCGGTATTGTGGTTATTGTGAGCCTCACGGTGGGCTACAAGTTGATCTTCCGGACGTCCTCTAGACAGTTGCGAAAAGCCGATCATGTTACTGGAAGGCATATCATAACCCCGGATGAGATCAGTGAATTGGAGAGATATTATAGCATGTCCCGCTGGAGGCGGTTCTTGAGCTACGTGCAGGTCTGGTGAACGAGGGCTCGGCGTTAAATTGGGGGCGGTGTTGGGAAAGGTTAGTTATACTGCGTATGCGGGCTCGATGGCACTGGAAGAACAGCGAGAAGCAGAGATGTCTTGTTTTATACTGTACATACATCCAATCCGAGTCTCTATAGACACAATGAAAATCAATGCACACAAATCCCAACATGCAGACAAATGGCTCAAACCCCCCGATCTCGCCGACGCTATGATAGTTCCATAATAAATACAGATAAAGTGAAAAGTAACCCAGAGGAGTATCTCAAAATCCCAATTGTACAAGTCGGCGTCATTTATTCCCTTCAGCTCGAGGATTTCTTCTCGTCACTCTTGTCCTTCTCCCCGGAGTCCTTCTTGCTGGACTCGCCACTGGAACTCTCAGGCTCGCAGTCCTTCTTATGGCTCATGAGTTTGTGCCATGCAGACTTAAGGAAGCCTTCATTCTTGTGATCTCCCGACGTGGACTCCGTTCCGGATGGGGGCCTAGCTAATAGTCAGTATTTCAGATGGTGCATTGCGTTGTCAAGTTGACTCACATATCCTTTCCGACGTCCATGACCCGCCGGGCAGTCTTGTCGTTCATCTCATCTGCAAGCACCTCAAGGATTGTCCGCTGGTTAGGCGTCAGAGACTTCGGCATGGCGACCTTGAACTCGACCTTCAGGTCACCGGTAGGGTTGAAACCCCGGGCCCGACCGCCAAGCTTCTTCATTCCCATGCCTGAGAGGGTGATCCTGTCCCCAGTACCCGTGCCAGTGGCAACCTTGATCTTCACTTCGCCGTCCAAGGTTGGCACTGTCACCTCTCCACCCAGGAGCGCGGTAGGGAGAGGGATCGAGGCAGTGTAGAGGATATCGGATCCGGATCGACTGAATCGGTGATCGGGGGAGACTCGAATAGACACGTAAAGATCGCCTCGCTGGGTGCGAGAGCCGGGGGCGGCGGATGTCCCCGTGGGCGGGGCATCGCCTTCACCTGCAACCCGCAACCGCATACCGTCTTCCACACCGCCAGGGATATCGACTTGGATGGTCTTCTTGTCTCTGACTACACCGTTGCCATTACACGTTCCACACTCCGACCCACGAGGAACCATAAGTCCGGCGCCACCACAGGCATCACAAGTGGCAGCCACCTGGAAGCCGCCCTGCATGAAGTGGACACGGGTACCAGAGCCGTTGCATTGACGGCACTGCGTCCGCTTGGCGCCCTTCTTTAAACCATCGCCCTTGCAGGTACCGCACTCCGTCAAAGGAGTGATAACGATATCCTGAGACGTGCCCTTTGCGGCTTCCATGAATGAGATGCTGGTCTGGACTTCGATATCCTCACCGACGAGGATTTCCTGGAAGGGGCCGCGGCGGCCGCGGCCCGCACGACGAGCACCGCCGGTAAAAGCCCCAAAGAGATCTTCAAAGTTGATGTCGGCACCGAAACCGCCGCCAAACCCACCGCCGAAGCCTCCGCCGAAGCCGTGGAAACCTCCCGCACCAGCGAACGGGTTACCCCCTGCGGCACTAGGGTCAAACCCACCGTTCTGATCGAAAGCGGCGGAACCGAAGCGGTCGTAGTTTTCTCTCTTTTTGGCATCGGATAGTAGCTCATAGGCGGACTGAGCCTCGTTGAACTTTTCCTTGGCGTTGGGGTCTTTGTTGGTATCCGGATGGTACTTCTTGGCCATTCCATAGTAGGCCTTTTTGATGTCGGCGGCCGACGCACCCTTATCGACGCCTAGGACTTTGTAGGGGTCGGGAATGGCGGCCCGCGGAGCGGTAGTGTGGAAGATCTGTCCGATAGAAGTACGATATCAGTGATGGCCCAATATATGCAGATGACCGTTCGTGAGGAGGCATCAACCTACCCTAGATGAGGTAAAGACAGGCTGCTTCTGAGTGTCCAGCCCGCCGCGTACACGTCTATCATTCGAATACAGCGACGAGACATGGTAGGCCCGGGACTGGAGGGGGGAGTGAACATGGGTCGTCGGGTTCTGTTGGGAGCATTGTCGCGACGTCCGGAGTAAACGAGCGGGGAGAGCCGCGGCCTTGGGCATGGCGGCGGATGTAGCGTTCATTGCGAAAGACAGCACGAGGCAATCATTCACGTCCAACCGGGAAACAGCAAAAGGCGATATATAGAGGGGAACACGAGGGGGGCGCAATGACAGACCGAGGATTTGCCGCCTCCTGATGGGGGAGAGAAAACGAATGGAGCTTTTAGAAGCTTCGAGTCGTTCCGGCTCGAAAAAGTTTCCCGACCGGAGAAACAAAACGCCGAGGGAGTTCCGACCGATGATGAAAGAAGCTATCCTCCTCATCCTCTGCAACTTCATTCCTCGTACACCCCCTCCATTCTCTTGTCTCTTCTGTCCGTTCTCTCCTCTTCTTCTCTATCTCTCCTCCTTCTCTTGTATTATACCCTCCTCTCACCTCCCTTTCCTCACCTCCCCCTCCGCGTTCGCCCGACAGACTATAGCATGCTCCGCGGCCAGACCCTCCCCTGGAGAGCCGCGCTCCACCAAACACCGCGTCCCTTATTCATCCGTCCTTCCCTGGCTTTACCAAGGTACAATGTCGTTGCTCGATCGATTCTAGTTCCGTCACGGCTCTCCCGCTCGCTTCCGCCTGCCTCCCGACCCTTCTCCTCGAGCTCCGTCCGCCGCAGAGAGAAACCCCCACCCGGCGACGAGAAGGATGATCCGGAACAGAAGAATCAGAAAGAAAAAGGCGACGAGAAGGATGTCGATCGTGCCTCAGAACCCCGACGGAAACCAGCTGAGCAGTCGGGGAGGCAGGGGTCGACTGACTCGGGAACTCCGACATCGGGATCCGCACGACGGAGGGAGAAATCCACCGGGGAGAAAGAACAGCGTGCGCTAGAGGAAGACTCGAAGAAGGAAACCAACACGGCTGAAGGCAAGGCCAACGACAGCGAAGGTCCATCCCCTATACCAGTCAGTGGTGGTGGTTCGGATTCGAAACCCAGTGGGGCGAACAATGGCGGCAACGAAGATGGTGGAAAGAAGGGGAAGAAGGGCTCGGGTGAGAAGGCACTCCAGAAGCCATCAGTCCCGGAGGTTTACCCGCAGGTGATGGCCATCCCCATCGCCAAACGTCCGTTGTTCCCAGGTTTCTACAAGGCGATCACTATTCGTGACCCGAATGTGGCCACTGCGATCCAAGACATGATGAAGCGGGGTCAACCCTACGTGGGCGCTTTCTTGTTCAAGGATGAGAATGCCGATGGCGACGTGATCGAGAAGCTGGACGATGTCTATGATGTTGGTGTCTTCGCTCAGATCACCGCCGCTTACCCACTGCGCGGAGAAGCCAGCGGCGTGACGGCGGTGCTCTATCCCCACCGTCGGATCAAGGTGTCTTCCCTACTTCCCCCGAATGACGCCGCAAAGCCCGCGCCTAGTGCGGAAGACAAGTCCTCTGAAAAGCGTGGCGACGTCGTCGCCAGTTTCGAGGAGGGCGCTACGGATCTCGCCCCGAAGGACCATTACGAGCCTACGTCGTTCTTGCGCAAGTACCCTGTCAGTCTGGTCAACGTCGAGAACCTCGCAGAAGAGCCGTACGACAAGAAGAGTGCCATCATCCGTGCTGTGACCAGTGAGATTGTGAATGTCTGCAAGGAAATCGCCAGCCTGAACCCTCTATTCCGCGACCAAATCTCCGCTTTCTATACCGACCAATTCCCCGGTAATCTCAGCGATGAGCCGGCGAAATTAGCCGATTTCGCGGCCGCTGTTTCTGCTGGAGAACTACATGAAATGCAAGAGGTTCTGGAGCTGATGAACATCGAAGAACGACTCCCCAAGGCTCTCGTTGTATTGAAGAAGGAATTGATGAATGCGCAGCTCCAATCCAAGATCTCCAAAGACGTGGAAGCGAAGATCCAGAAGCGTCAACGGGAGTACTGGTTGATGGAGCAGATGAAGGGCATTAAGAGGGAGTTGGGTATCGAGTCTGACGGCAAAGACAAGCTAGTTGAGAAGTTCAAGGAAAAGGCCGAGAAGTTGGCCATGCCCGAGGCTGTCAAAAAGGTCTTTGACGAGGAGATTAACAAGTTGGCGCATCTTGAGCCCGCGGCGTCTGAGTTCAACGTTACTCGCAACTATCTGGACTGGTTGACTCAGATCCCCTGGGGTCAGAAGAGTGTGGAGAACTTTGGAATAAAAAACGCCACCAGTGTCCTGGATGAGGACCACTACGGACTAAAGGATGTTAAAGACCGGATACTGGAGTTCATTGCTGTTGGCAAGCTCCGTGGAACGGTGGAAGGCAAGATCTTATGCCTCGTGGGACCCCCCGGTGTCGGAAAGACTAGTATTGGAAAGTCGATCGCTCGCGCCCTAAACAGACAGTACTACCGCTTTTCTGTGGGTGGCCTGACGGACGTCGCGGAAATCAAGGGACATCGGAGAACCTATGTTGGCGCTCTTCCCGGACGCATCATCCAGGCTCTTAAGAAATGCCAGACGGAGAACCCTCTGATCCTGATCGACGAAATCGACAAGATCGGCCGCGGTCACCAAGGAGACCCTTCTTCTGCTCTACTCGAACTTCTTGACCCGGAACAAAATTCCTCATTTTTGGATCACTACATGGATGTTCCTGTGGATCTGTCCAAGGTTCTCTTTGTTTGCACTGCGAATGTCACTGACACCATTCCCCGTCCTCTTCTGGACCGGATGGAACTCATCGAGCTCTCTGGTTATGTTGCGGACGAGAAGATGGCGATTGCTGATCGCTATCTGGCCCCGGCAGCCAAGGAATTGACAGGCCTTAAGGACGTGGATGTGTCTCTGACTCATGAGGCAATTGAGGAGCTTATTAAATCCTATTGCCGCGAAAGCGGTGTACGCAACCTGAAGAAACAGATTGAGAAAGTCTACCGGAAGGCTGCCTTCAATATTGTTCGAGACCTTGGTGAAGATGTCCTTGCCGAAGAGAAAGCCATCACGGATGAAGGCAAAGCAGCACAGGAGGAATCCAAGAAGGAGAACGAAGCCAGCGAAGCTGATACGCCTCACACCGAATCGGAGAAGTCGACTGCTGAAACACCCCGAGTGGCGCTGCAAGTCCCAGAAAGTGTGCATGTCCGCATCGGCAAGGACAGCTTGACTGACTACGTTGGGCCTCCGATCTTTACCTCGGACCGCTTGTTTGAGACGTTCCCCCCGGGTGTGACTATGGGTCTCGCCTGGACCAGCATGGGAGGTGCGGCTTTGTATGTCGAGTCAATTTTGGAGAATGCTTTGACAGCCGACTCGCGGCCAGGCATTGAGATTACTGGCAACCTGCAAAATGTGATGAAGGAATCATCTCAGATCGCATACTCTTTTGCGAAGTCAGTGATGGCCCGTGACTTCCCCGAGAATAGATTTTTCGAAAAGGCAAAACTGCATATGCACTGCCCTGAGGGCGCTGTTCCGAAGGATGGTATGTCCCTAGCATCCCATGAAATACTAATAAACTCCAACCTGACCGATTTAGGTCCTTCTGCCGGTATTACCATGGCAAGCTCTCTGCTTTCCTTAGCACTGAACCACCCTCTCGACCCGACAATTGCTATGACTGGAGAATTGACGGTTACCGGGAAAGTTCTGCGCATCGGTGGGCTTCGTGAGAAGACCGTTGCTGCTCGCCGTGCTGGTGCCACGAAGATTATCTTCCCTGCAGATAACATGTCTGACTGGCTCGAACTTCCTGAGGTGAGTTTCTATATCCGAACGTTTTATTGTGGAGTTCGATTCTAATTCCCTATTGCAGAATATCAAGGAGGGTATCGAAGGCCATCCTGCCAGCTGGTACTCTGAAGTGTTCGACATCCTCTTTTCCGGCGTGGACAAAAATGCGGCCAACCAAATCTGGAAGAAGCAACTCGCGGAGCCTTCTAAGAAGTCCAACAAGCATGACGAGGAAGACGATGAATAAAATAGCCCGTCTAAGCTCATCGTTTTGATCTGGTATATATATGATTTTGATTTTCCTAGCTGTGCGTCTGATTTTTGGACTTCTTATTTCCGTTCGGGTGACGTACAGGGCGTTCTGGATTGCATCACTGGAGTTCTTGTTCTTTTTACTGGCTCATTGTTACCATATTCCCGATCTGGATGTTTTGTTCTATGCCCTGTCTGTCGGGTTGAGCGCCCCAGCACTCTGCCTAGGGCTGAATTTATGTGGATCTCACGCGGAAGCGATAGATGCAAATGCCCTGGCTTTCTTCGGAGCCTTGGGCCCTTGGAGCTCGAAACTGGATGGATACGATAGAAGGAAGATTTATGCAAATTACTCCACTCTGAAAAAGACAGACCGATGATGAGTAGGTGGTGTACACATACAGGCTGGCTGCTAAAAGGTTTCTTGCCGGCTCAGTTCCATGTATATATTGCATGTATCTATATGAACTGGAATGCCTAACCTGAGCCTCTGGGTTCCCTATTCCAAGTAGCCCTTCGTGAGAGGTTTTTGGACAAGCATTTGAAGTAAGCATTTTGTTGCCTACCTTATATATTTGTCACAAAGTATGCATAAACGGCGTCAGCCGATGTCTTTCCTGAAAGGGAGATTCCAATAGTTGGGGATCAATCGACAGAAGTGCAAGAATCGCGGGAGGTTAAGGGCCAGCCCTAATCGGCTTTATCTCATCTTACTCCCAACTCCATGCCGTCATTCTCTTCAATTCTCTCCAGAAGCAACAGCTATCCCTGAACAGAATGGAGAAAAACAACAAGATCGTTATTATTGGAGCAGGAATCTTTGGCCTGTCAACTGCTTACCAGTTGGCGTCTGAGGGCTACCGGAACATTGTAGTACTGGACCGCCACATGCCGCCGGTACAGTTGAACACCCCGCAGCCGGATGATGAAGGGGGAAATATAAGACTAATCCAATTCAGGTACCCGATGGATCAAGTTCTGATATCTCCCGAGTGGTCCGCTTTGACTACGCCGATGACGACTATTTGCAGATCGCATACAAAGCTTACCTAAAGTGGCGTGATTCTCCCCGATACAAGGGCATCTTCTATCCAGCGTCGTATATTCTCACAGGCGGAGGGAGCCCCTATGGCGAAAGCTGGATATCGAAGACGACAAAAGCATTATCCAATCGGCAGTATCCATGGGGTACACTTGATGACAGTGCCGCCGCGAAAGGGAGATATCCTGTGCTAAGTGGGAACCTCGCTAGTCCCAAGTTCTCTGGGTACTACAATGAACAGGCTGGCTGGGCAGATGCAGCTAAGGCTGTCAGTCAGCTTCGGGACGACTGCCTCGAATTAGGCGTATCATTTATTAGTGGTCGTGCGGGCACCGCTGTGGGACTCGAGACGGACGCAAACCGAACAGTCAAGGCAGTGAAGACCTTTAATGGGGCTTTAATTCAAGGTGATCATTTCATTCTCACAGCTGGAGCTTGGGGCTCCGGCCTTGTTCCCATGTACAATTCCACTCTTGCGACTTCCCAGGTTGTGGGCTATATCTCCCTTTCGGATTCCGAGGTGCGAAAGTACAAGAACTTGCCTATCTATGCAAATTTCTCAACCGGGTGGTTCAACTTTCCTCCACACAAGGACACCAATATGTTGAAGATGGCCATTCACGGATGGGGTTATACTCGGACCCCTGGTCAAGGGGAGAGCACAGGAGATAAGACCAATACATCTTCTCCTCCTCTTCTACCCCCTCGCGAACGTGCCAACTTTGTTCCTTCAGATGGGGAACAACGGCTGCGACAAGGTTTGATCGAGATCTTGCCTGAACTGGGTGATCGACCATTTGAGAAGGTAGCTCTTTGCTGGTATACCGATACACCATCAGGCGACTTCATTATGGACTTCCACCCGGATTTCCAGAATCTATTTATTGGTGGAGCGGGTAGTGGACAGTAAGTTGACCCCCAAATATTCCTGCAGCGAATGATGTTCACAGGAACTTTCGCAGTGCATTCAAGTTTTTGCCCGTCCTTGGAGAGTACATGTCCCAAGCCATTAAGAAAACACTCCCATCTCACTTGGCAAATAAGTGGCGCTTCCGGAAGGATTATGCTAACCAAACAGACACGTTTTTGGGCGATGGAAGCCGGGGAGGGCCTGCTAGACGTGAACTGCAAGCACATGAGAGAGCGAAGTTGTAAAAATATAATTTTACAAGGCGATACTCTAGTCCCATCAATCATTGGATTTACTCAAGAGAACGGGACTCAGGGTGGATAATAGCAAGAGTCATAGTATGGTACCTTCACGACAACATGCAGACACTCCCAGTGAAGGGTTGCTCGCGAGAGCATGCTTTCTAGCAGGTCTCTTGAAAAGTATGCACAAGATACCCTAATATTCGATATCACTTATCCGAGTATGGGGGCTTTCCAGAATTTGGGTGAGGTACGTTTGAAATCTGTCAGCAACATGGGTAGCTTGATCTTGGTCTAAGAAGTGGGACCAGTACATGAGTGATGGCCGTTGGATTAGATTAAGGAAGGATACACTGTGATCCTCTAAGAGAGAACTTCGGAAGTTAGGAGGGCAGACCCCATGATGTATAGATCTCGAGCATCAGATAATGGCGTGCGTTTTGGGACGAAAAGCCACAGTTGCTGCCAAATGGGAGAACTAGGCTGTGCGTAACCAATTGGCTCTCTTTCGGTGAATTGTGGAGATGCTCAAGGCGATCGAATATATTGGTTACGAAATCGGTGAGTTTGGATTGCACGGGTATAACAAGAGTGACAGTTACACGCTCAACCGTGGTACCCTGATATCAGAGATGTATGGGCATGCATGAGAGTTTCAAATTGGCATCTGTTGAGCTCTGGTGTAAATAACTACTGGGGAGCTGGAGATTATGGGAAGTAGAAGCGGATTGCAGCGGACTACTTTCTCTGCGGGTGTCTCCAGCAAGGGGCGAGAAAGATCACTGTAGAGAAGTATTTCAATCCAGAATTGGTTAGTACACATTTAATGACTACTTTGATGTTGATGAGGGAGCTAGAATGGATTCTTGAGAACGCTGAGATAAGATCAGGCGGTTGGGTAAATAGATGGCATCTACTCTACACGGTGAAGGGGTACATTCAATACGGCAAACAGCAGCTCTGGAACTATACACACGGAGTAAGGCTCCAGTGATATTTGTTTGCTTTCATTGCGCTTGATGCGAGGCTGGACGAAGTTGGATAGGATACGTGCTCAGCACAAGGAGTTTGGTCCAGCATGCGGATATCGTTGAGAACGTTATAGACAATAGGAAAAGTAACTAGAAAACATGATCGGGCCCAGGAAACAGCAGCTGGTCTCGTTAAAAGACAGCAAAATGTCTCTATAAACCAGGGTGGGTCGCTTCATAGACTTGGAGCCTATGGTGAAGACTACCTGTGAGAAAATAGACATGGGACCCCACCGTATTTCTGATCCTGATCACGATTCAAGACATGGAAAGGGGCCAAGATCCATGAGTAACCAAGTATATAACCACTTGAGGCCAAAGGATGGGGGATTGGTTGGGATTCGGAGTACCACAACCCCCGAGTCTGACGGGTGGTTTCACGTTATTGTTATGAAGCAACGGTTATTTATCGAACAGGGGAAATATCAAGTAAGGATGGAGATATGGGCGTATGGAATGAGTAAGGACTGGGATTTCATGATTCACCTGAAGTAAGGAGACTACTGAGGTTGGTCAGAATAGGATCTAGATACGAGTGGCTGCAGACACTTGTATGCGTCGACAGAATGTACCTATACTACCTGGTATCCCAAAATATCGAATATCGAGTACAATAGAGTACGAGGGCGCTGCCTAGGTATCTACTTACTACCTAAATATCTATCCCCCCCTACTTATGGCCATACTCTTGTCAGGCACCGTCAGGCCGCTCTGCATCTCCACCTCTTCTCGTCGTCTTCGGTTGCATATCCGGATCATCTGGAGGATCTTGAGGTGAAGAAATGCCCGTTGTGCGACTGATCTCACCGACTTTCGCTTATGACTGTCTATCAAAATTTTCTTCTTTTTTAGGAACCCGAATTTTCCGAGTGACGACCATTCCATGCTGGATGGCTCTTCTGGCGCTTCGTGGTTGTTGGTGTTGGCCTTGTTCCCCTCCAGCCACCAATCAATCCGCCTTCTCCCTGACCACTCACTCTCACTTCCCTTCACCTTCGCCTTCAACCTCATCCTCTTCCCTCCCTCCCGCTCTTCTTCTCCTCCATCTCCCGCATGGCCCTCTCCTTCGTCGACGATTCCTGCAGTCCACCTCCTTCCTTGGGTCTGTTGGGAGACCCGCCTCGTCCCAAACAGAGCATGTGGCATCGTCTGGGCCTGCGTCGCTGGCTGGGTCGTGATGATCGTGATGCTCGTTCTCTCTCGCCTCCCATCTCCAACCAGTCCTCCCGCAATGATCCCCCGACCAATAATCCCTTGACCCGTCGTTTGTCTCGCAAAGTCGGTGTCGGTCTGCCCCGATCCACCACCTTTCAGCGACAGAACTCGGAGCGACGGGACAACCTGTCTCCTCTGGACCCAGAGCCTCGTCGTGCGGTCTCCGCCGACCGTCGTCGGTCCCCCAGCGCCCAACCGTCGAGATCCAACCCCAGGTTATCCGCCCCGGACGTCGTTCCCTGGCGCGCCTCCGACGAGACGACCACGGTTGACGCCCCCACCGAGGCGAATGAGGACCCCGATCGGAGGAGCTCAGAATGGAACCTGTTCCCGGACCGGACGGATGTGCCCGATGACCCGCCGCCCGTCGAAGATACTACCCTCGACATGGAGCTGGAGAAACGGTGGATTCTGAACCTGAGCATGCACTTCCGGGACCGCTCCGAACGCGAAAAATTCTTCGTCACCTACGCCGAGACCCCCAACCGATGGCGCCGAGTCACCATCTCCTGTGACTACCGCGCCGCACCGCCCGACTCCCTCGAGCAGGATCTCAAGGAACTGCGCTATCAGCGCGACAAGTGTGCCCGCATCTACGAGTCTATCCGCGAGTCCCTCCCCGAGATCCAATTCTACGACACGGTGACGAACCTTAAACTGGAAACCCGCGACGGTCGTCTGCACGTCCACGTCACCGAAGACGTCAACGAAATTATTCCCTACCCGCCCATCTCCTGCGTCGGCCATCTGACGGGTGCCGTTTGTGTGCCCGAGAGCAGCCTCCATTTTGAGGCCCATCTCTCTGGCTTTGTCTACAACGTGAAACGCGATGGTGGGGGCTCATACATCAAGAAGGAAATTCCCGGTCCCGACACCGTGGATGAGTTTCTCTATGAGATCAACGCCCTTCATGCCCTTCGGGACAACCCAAACGTTGTGCAGGTGGAGGGGATTGTGGTCGACGATGACCGCCAGGTAGTGAAGGGCCTCCTGATTAGCTACGCCGAGAAGGGTGCGCTGGTGGACATTCTCTACGAGGATCGCGGGACCATCTCGTGGGACCGCCGGGAGCGCTGGGCGCGCCAGATTGTCGAGGGCCTGTCGGAAATCCACGAGGCGGGCTACGTCCAGGGAGATTTCACCCTCTCCAACATCGTGGTGGATGCCAGCGACCATGCCAAAATCATCGACATCAACAGACGTGGTTGTCCCGTCGGGTGGGAGCCGCCGGAAATCGCAGTCAAGATTGAGAGTAACCAGCGCATTTCGATGTATATTGGCGTGAAGACGGACCTCTACCAGCTTGGTATGACCCTCTGGGCCCTCGCGACAGAGGAAGATGAACCCGAGCGGCAACCACGGCCGTTGGTCTTGAATCATGACCTGCCGGTGCCGGATTACTACCGCCGGGTGGTCTCCATCTGTCTTAGCGATGTGCCGCAGCATCGTTTGTCGGCCAAAGAGCTCCTAGCGTTCTTTCCTCCCCATCTACTTGCAACGGAATGCAGTTGGCCGTTGCATACCCGACACTCTAGCCTCGGGGTAGGACTGCACGGCGGCGCCTTACCCTTATACACCCCCCAGATTATGACCGCTTCGGCAGCTCTTCTTAATTCACGCACGGAGTCCGGGGAGGCATTTGGTTCTTTGCCCAATAATCAACCGCCGGTAGATAGTGATATCGGGTGCAATGATGACAAACTCTCGGTGATGGATGAGGATCGAATCCAATCCATGGACATAGTGGGGCCGCCGATACCAGAACAGCCAGGCAACATATCCATAATTTCAGCTGCGCCTGAAGAGTCTTCTATTCAGCACCCAATTCCGTGTACATTGGAGCCGTCCGAGAGCCCATATGTCAGCCCCGAGGCAGAGATTGATTTGGACGCAGGAAGTGACCCTCACTGGAAGACTTTGGTATCTCGGACTCCAGACCTGACGCAGTATAAGGTAGAGCCCATGTATGGGGATCTTGCCGGGGTTGGTGGCCACCCGACTTGTTCTTTGGGACGGAACACCACAAGTGACCTATCGCCGGGGTCTGATAAATACGATGAATCGCCCATATCTTCTGCCACAACACACTCCATGGAACCGAATCCTGCGGATTTGGGTGACACGCTGATCGAGCACGACTGGTCGGACTCGCTGTACGATTGTTCCGTACCATCTCTCCTCCATTCTGAGCTGCCTATCAACCCTGCTTTTACGCTGCTAGGACGGAAATCACGAGAGGGTTCGGGAGATCGACCTCCCCCATTGACCATTCGCTCCGCCCTTAGATACCCCCGACATACCCCGTATCTGATGGAGTCACACTTGCCTATAAATCCTGCGTTTACTGGAAAGACCATGACATCCATATGTCACGACCCTCCGGTGCGCACACGACCTCTGTGACAGACTCCTCGCACATTACGATCCACGACTTCATGTCATAACAGTCCCCCAGGGCTGAACGGTGGACAGTTCTCTACGCTGTAAAGATATCTCCCTTTATTTTGATACCGTGCGTCCGCCAGTAAATGCGGACGCCATGGCGAAATGGAGTTTTATGCGACTGGATGCTTTATTAACTCCTTCCTTTTCCAAACGGCGAAAGGAATTGCCGAGCTCGCTTCCTCTGCTCACGATTGGTTGATGAGTTGATGATCTACGAATGAACGACTGTTTAGTGTTGGGTTTTTGGCTTCTTGGGTTACTTTCTTGTACATTGATTCATGTCGATATATATCTTCATGTTACGATTGTATTAATTGGATAATGATGTATGGCTTTTTCACAAGGACTTGGCGGATCTCATGATATCCCTGGAGTGATATATCGCAAGATGTAGTCTATCATCCTCATGCTGATTGTCTAATCCTGTCGCAAGAAGGCCTCCAAACTCTCTTGCCACGGCCGCGCTTCGGGGCCTAGTCCTCTACCTATCAGAACGATCTTGCACTGCGTTTTGCGTTCACCTGTCGGCGCAGACTCCGAGTCTCGAATCTCGAACACGTCCCGAACCGCCTGAATTATCTTTTCCGATCCATCTTCTGTAACCAAGATCCCCTTCAGTCGGTGGATATCAAAATCCGTCGGGTGAGACTCAGGCCTGGACGATCCTCCCCGAGGGAGAGACGAATCCCACAGAACAGACTGAAGCCACGAATCGACCCGGGACACTTGTTCGCTTCTGATCGGGGGCACGGTGATGGCGATTGTAGAGATAGCCTAAACGATCATTAGTCACGTATGACACGCCAGTCGAATCCACCCACCGGATCCATATGGCTATGGCCTTTTTCCCCAAAGTCCAAATTCGCCAGATGTTCGTAGGCATGCAGATCCAGCACGACGCCCTCGATCTGAGGCGTCTTGCTATGATCCGTCACATGGATCTTGGCAACGTTGTTGATCGCCGTGATCCGCTGCCGGACGGTTTCCAGCTGGGTGGGCGTGACAAGATCAACCTTATTCAGGATGATCACGTCCGCATGCGAGACCTGCATGTGCGCCATGGAAAGCACGGGACCGGAATGGTGGTGGTGGTCGGCGTCCTGCTCGTGGGCTGTAACAGTTTCCTCGGGAGTGGGCTCGTCGAGCAGATGCAAGATGTTTTTGGCGTCGACGAGTGTCACGATGCCATCGAGGTAGATGGAGCTACCCAGGTTGTCGTCAACCCAGAAGACGGGGGCGATGTTGCCCGGGTCCGCGAGACCGGTGGTCTCGAGGAGGATGTAGTCGAAGGTCCCCCGGCGCTCCATGAGGGATTCGATGGCCATGACGCCGGAGTCCCTACCGAGTGGGGTTAGTGGATGGGATTGGAAGATGCGGAAGATGAGAGACGGTACTTTACGGAGCAGCAGATACAACCGTTCCCGACTTCCATCCATTCGGTGACCTCTTTGCCGTCTTGGTTGACGGTCAAGGGCTTTTCGATGTCGGTGGCTTGTCACATTAGATGGAGATGTTGATATGTTGAAGTTGATATAGCTTACAATCTCCGAATTCTACAGTCGAGGTAAGTTATGGTTTCCCTATGGACGGGTGACATGACAAACCATTCATGATGACGGCGATTTTCTTGCCATGCTTCTCGTTCAGGATATAGTTCAGCAGGGTCGTCTTCCCCGCCCCCAGATACCCTGTCTACGGTGAGAACGAGCCAAGCGCATGGATCTATACGGGAGTGGATGGACCTACCTGTTACCAGAGTGATGGGCACGCGGTTCTGCGCCGGAGGATCTAACGGGGCCGCGGGCGTCGTCGCAACATCTGCAGCGTGCTCCCCATCTGGCAGCTGGGAGACGTCGACCAGCTCCGGAGCCGCATCATCGTCGAGGTCCATGGTGAAGGGGGTGATCGAATGTCAAGATGCCTGGGCCATGCGGAGAATGACGTTGAGGTCGTTCTAGGGCTTAGGGCAGCCGTGGGTCATGCCTGGAGCTCCTCCGCCTTCTTCCCGTCTGGCCTTATCTCGCTCTCTTCCTCTCTCTTCCTTTCTCCTTGACTGCTCTTCTCTCCCCTTCTTCCTCCGTAATACTCCATTAATTCTTCCCCCCACACCTCTGCAGCTTCATCATGGCTGCCGCTGGTGCTACTCAGTCCAGCTCCCCCCGGTTACCCAGCCCTCCTCCGTTTACAGAGGTCCAGATAGGCCCTAAATCGCCTTCCGTCGGCGAATCCTTTGGGAAGGACGCAGAGCAGATTCTGGGTACCTCGCCGAGCGCCGACGATGCCTCGACTCGTCGCATTCGTCCGGGAACGAAGGCTGTGGATATGGCGGCCGGCCCGCCACTGATCCCTCTCGCCCAGGTGAGTGTAAACAAACCCACCAGCCACCGGGATTGCTCGCTGATGGCCGCAGCTCGACTCGCCCTTCCAACTGCAGGAACACCTTAAAGCACTCTACCACCATTTCACCCGCCCCGAGGGCTCCGACACGGTCGTCCCGATCACCCGCGACATCGCCGTTGACCTGGCCCAACCCCCCGACGGAGTCGACCGGTCGTTATGGCTGTACGAACTCTGCCGCTTCCTCACGATGAAAGTCAACAACCTGATCGTCGCCTTTTTCTCCGAGGAGCCCCCGTGTTCGTCGCAGACCTGTCCGGAGATGCGCGCGTCCGAGTGGCAGTACCTCTGCGCCGTGCACGACCCGCCCAAATCCTGTTGCGCCATCGACTACTGCTGCCACACCCTGGATTGGGCCACGAATATCCTCACCTCCCCGAAACACTTCCCCAGTCGCCTCACGCTGGGGTCCGAGGCCGCCGGGGGTCCCCAGGCCAGCATGCGACACCTGACTAACATCTTCCGACGACTATACCGCATCTTCGCCCATGCGTGGTTCCAGCATCGCGAGGTGTTCTGGGAGGTGGAGGGCCACGATGGGCTGTATGTCTTCTTCAAGACGGTGTGCGATATGTATCATTTGATCCCGGAGGATAATTACACTGTTCCACCGGAGGCGGAAGGGATCGATGCGCAGTCGGCGTCGCCGGAGGAACAACCGGCCGACATGCGTCGGATGACCATCTTACGCAAGGACGACGAAGCGTCCCTGACCGCCCCGTCTCTGGACAACATCGAGCCATCCTCCATCACCGGTGCCACAACCCGCCGCCACAAGAACAGTCCGTCGATTAGCTCGCGAGAAGTCACGACCATCAATGAGAGCGCTGAGGATGAGGAGTCGGCCCCTAAAACGCAACCAGCTCCGGCTGTGGATGAGACGCAGCCCAGGGAGACGGAGTCGCAGACGTCTATCCCGGGAACCAGCGAAGAGCAAACACCAGACTCAACGATAGACAGCACCGGATCGCAGATTACTGTTGCGGAAGTATCTGAGGAGGAAGAGGCACCAAAACCTGCCGAGGAGCTGCCCAAGGCGACTGAATCAGACGAGCCGCCTGTTGCTGCTGATGAAGACAAGCTTTCGACTGTAGAAAAGGAGACAGCCCCTGCGGAGGCGCCGGAAGGGGAGCCCCAGTCTGAAACGAAGGAGACGACGAGCGAGGAGCACACGCAGACGGAGGCAGCCGCTCCGGAGCCCTAATCACCCCGATTCCTGTTGTAATCTCCAGCATTGCATTTTCTATTATGGTTTCACGACGTTGGCGCTGTCGACAAACACGGGTTCCCGATGTGTACTATATGGCTGAGGCCTAGTGAATAATGATACCCATTTCCCACAGTTCTGGTGGCTGTAGGACGGATGTTGATCGTGTAGAAGCTGCCCAGCATGCCAAGAGCTCTCCCGAACCATCAGGGAATCTTTCTTATACTTCACCTCCGCTGCGCTCCCACTCCCACTCCATCCACAAGCATCGCTGTCTCCATGACCGCCTCGGATCATCCCTCCGCCATGCCGATCGCTCTCAAAGGGGGTCCGATCCATTTCGGGCCCTTCCTCGTCACCTCTCAAGTACGCCCTCCCCTCCGTCTCCCCCTTGACCAAGAGCGCATCCTCACACAGGCCCCCTCCAGGTCTTCTACCAAAGCCCCCTCTCCTTCGCTCTCGTCAATCTCAAACCCATTCTCCCCGGCCATGTCCTCGTCTCGCCCCGTCGCATTGTCCCCCGCGTCACCGACCTCACGCCCAACGAAACTACCGACCTCTTCCTCACCGTGCGGCGCGTCGCCCGCATGATTGAGCGCGTCCACGGCGCAACCAGCCTCAACATCGCCATCCAGGACGGCGTCGATGCCGGCCAGAGCGTCCTGCATGTTCACACACACATCATCCCGCGGAGGAAGGCCGATCTGGACCACCGGGGCGGGACGGATGCCGTATATGACATGTTGGACGGGGAAGAGGGCGATCTCGGGCGATCGTACGCGGAGCGTGACGGACAACGCGGGTCGACGTCTGCGCAGCCTCGTCGGACGAACTTCCCTGCGGTCGATAACGAGCAGCGCACGCCGCGTGGGATGGCCGAGATGGAGGCGGAGGCGGCGTTCCTAGCCGGCGAGATGGAGAAAGAGCCGGTCGATTGAGGGTGTTGGGTGTTTCTACGGCGTGATTTATGATACCTTTAGAGGGATAGAGAGGCATATCCGAATGGTCGAATGGACGATATTCTATTCTAATTACTGGATGGGTGCGTCGGGACCGCAACGCCGCCATCCGCTGAATGATAACACCAGATCTAGATCGAAGCGGGATAGAAATAGGAAAGGAAACACCGGTACAGTCGTAAGCCGTCAACGCCGTCAACATGACTCTCATCCATCATGCCGCATATCAACACCCCATCATCTATGCACGGATGGGACCTCATGATTTTCATGTCGTCGTCGTCTTCTCCTCAGCCTTCTTCTTCCAGAACGCCTCCCGCTCCTGCAGCACCGCCGCGGCCCATTCCTTGGTTTCGGGCAGCTGGACGCGCCCCGCGACATGGCAGAACTCCGACAGGTCGATGGAGTTGGCCCGCTCGTACTCGACCATCTGCAGGAGGAGCTCCATCTTGTCGATATCATGGACGAACTGGGCCTCCAGCGTCTGGTTCTCCTCGTATTCCTGGAACACGCGCAGGATCTCCTGGCCGGTCAGCATGCCGCCGGGCACACCGCCGAGCAGGTTCTTCGCGATGTAGTCCATCACGTCGGCCTCGCGACGCGCCTTCTCGTTCTTGGACACCGGGTCGACCGGGGTGATGTCGCCGACGAGCGATTCGGCCATGTCGTGGATGAGCGCCATCTTCATGCAGTGGGGGAGGTTGAGGCGCGCGGCCAGCGTCGGCGGCGCCAGCATGGTCATCACCGACATGCGGTACATGTGGTCGGAGATGGATTCACCGCTGGTGATGCCGAACCGCCGCCATCCTTCGCGCTTGGTGGTCTTCAGACGTTCGAGGAGGTGGAAGAAGGGGATTGGGGACGCGGAGTTTTCCTCTGGCGGGTGCGGGAGGGTGGAAAGCACTGGGGAGTGGGGGTTAGTGATGAGCGGAATAGAAGGGGTCGAAGGGAAGGAGGGGGGGGACGCACCGGACTGGGTGGTCCAGAGGGCGTTAGTGGGGGTTTCGGAGCCCATGATGAGTGTAGAGAGGCGTAGAGAGGGAGGAAGAGAAGAGAAGAAGACGGTGGACAGGGAGAAGAAGAGGAAGGCGGAGATAAGCGGCGGAAAACAGGTGATCTTCCACTCCGCCTTTGTTGCTTCCTCCGCTCAACCAACGTCAACGTCAACAACAACAACACCCTCATGCACTCTTCCAGACCCCCTCCTCGCCCAAAGCCCCTGGGCTGGGATCTTCCCTCCTCTCTCGCCGTGTTTGTGCGCAACCTGCAGCTTCTCCAGCTTGATCGCCGTCAGGATGCCCCCGTCATCTCCTTGCGCTCTCTGTCCGCCGTATCGCAGAACCAACGTCAACGGCTAAAGACCATTGAGTGGGCGCTGTATCACCTGGTCGCTATCTGGGACCCGGAAACCGCCCGTGATGTACGCGATCCCACGTTTGGACCTTTCAGCGCAGGGACTAATGACGACAGAAACTCCGGCCTTTCTTCCCTCCCCTGGAACCGCTGCAGTCGGTCAACCTCCGCGCCGCGCTCTTCCGCGTTCTATCCGACTTGAAGAAGAATGGTGATCTGGGGCGAGAGACAATTCTACGAAAGTCCATGTTGGATGACTGTAAGGGCGACAAATTCGACGAGCTCTTGGCCGTCTTTTCCACCGCCGTTCTGCGCAAGACCCTCGCTACGTCTCCCGATGACCGCTTGCGCAATGTTGCCGCAGCATTGGCTATGTCTCCCGGTCTGACGCGCCAGGAGTATCAGAACGTCCTTCCGCTGATTCTCGCCCACCGCGTGTCCTTGAACACCATCGGAGAGCGCCGTAACCGACTCCGTGACACTCACGACAAGTTCGCGCAGCTGCTGGATGATAAAAAGGCCCTCTTGGATGAACGGTCAAAGGAGAACAATATTCCTCTACTGCCAGGCCTAAACTCAGACACCGTTCACCTATCCCACGAAATCAGGTCCAATTGGCTAGGTAGTGTGGAATGGGCGGACACCCTGCTCGAAGGAGGCGCCCGCAGCAGCAGCGACGCCTTCCTCGAGCTCCCCTTCTCGACTGCGTGGGCCAAGGCGAACGAATCTACCGTTGAGGACCTGACAGTCAGCTCTACCCCAGATCTCCTGGTCGACCTGGAATCTCGTATCGTGCGACAGCGTGCGCGTCTCCACCGCTGGCGCCAGTATGGCAACTCAATGCGCAATCATGAACGGATTGGATCAACAAACTCCACCAATAGCACTATCCCTCTGACTTTCCGGGACCATCAGCCCCTGACCGTCGCTAGTGTGTCCAAGGCCGTTCGTGAGCCTGTCGAACGTGTGTCTCTCAAAGCCGACGACCGTGCACTGCTCTTCTCCATGACCGAGGCTCTGGCCCGTATCAATGGCCCGTCCCATACGGCTCGAACCACCCTGCGCACTCCTGCCGCTGAAACATCTCGTCGAGCTACACCAGAGCCAGCCAGATGGTCCAGCTCTCCGTCGGGACGCCAAATCCCCCCAATACACGAGCACCCAATCCCCGACGCTCTTCTCGCAGACAAGACACGGAGCTCGCCGAGCTCCTCAGGCCGCGACTCCCCCCAGCAAGAATTCTACCCGCCCCGTCGCAGTCCATCCGCTTTGGTTGAACGGACCCGCAAGTCTATGTCTTTGCTACCGCCTCCGAACCCGAACCCGGGCCCGCCCCGGGAGAGCCTTCGCCCGCGCCGTCCTCGCTCGTCCTTCCCAGTTAACCAGTTCGAAACACCAGAGAAGCAGCCCTTGAAATCGTATGACATCAGCCGGGGGTCGACACCCCGGGATGAGCTGTTCGAAGAAGAGGCGGACTACGCCAGCGTGTTCCGGTCCCGGCCGCGTGTAGCCCACAGTCCTGTTGCTTCCCCTGCCGTGCATGTAGATCCTGTCGAGGATTTTGATCTCGACGTGCAGGAGTCTCCGCAGTTAGGAGTGGACGTAATGGTAGATTCCCCACTGTCCGGCCGGCGCAGATAGCCACTAATAATAATATACCCTGCATTCACATCATAATTATATCCAATTCGATTTATCATTACAATTCTAGACCGTCCCGCGACAAGTACAATATCGTAGACTCATTAACCGTCCATTAACCCGCCCAGTCCTTGTTTTCCCTAAAACCCTTGACTCCATAAGATCAGGACATCTTCGCATTCCGAGTGCGCCGTCGAGTCGATGTCGGCTTGTAATCGTCGTTACCAGAATCGTCGTGTTCTGAGTCCGCCGGCGAGGACAACTCCTGCTCCGAACTCGTAGCGAACCCACCATCCTCATCATGAGACGGAGTCTGACGCCGGAGCGGCGGACGTGTCGAACGCTGCTCCTCCACTATCAAACCGCCATCATCCCCATCATCCTCCCCAGGGAGCAGAAACCCGCCACCCCGATCGACCGTATCCTGCTCAGAGAGTCCGTCCTGCGCTGTCGGCTCCTCAGCAGACGTAGTCTGGTGCGACGTCTTCCCCCGGCTGGAAGTAAACGGGTTATGCGCGTCCCGCTCGTGGTCTCGCTCAGACGCCCCGTATTCCTCACGGACGCGCTCCGCAATCCGCAGGCCGAAGAGGAACTTCCGCCAGGTCTGCAGGATGCGGGCCTCAGCCTTACGGCGCTCCTTCTCGCGCTTCTCGGCAGCGTCGGCGCGCCACGCATCCTTAACAAGGTCGCCATTCTCGGCGGCGACGACGACCCCGTCGATGACAGGCACAGCCATCTTGGACCCGAACTCAAAGCCCGTCACGGCCTCGGCGTAGTCGATGTCGAGCTTCTTGCAGATGCGCACCGTGCCGGGCCACGGGACGTGCACGGCCCCGCGCGGCACCATGCTCGGCACGAAGCAGTCGATGTTGCCGTACTCGTTTTTCGGGATGACGCCGTCGCGGATGGGCGGCGGGATGATCCATTCCGTCTGGTGCCGCGCGTACAGGCCCTGCTTGGGCTTCTCGCCGGTCTCGCGCTCCAGCTCGTCGACCTCGCGCTTGCGCAGCAGCGTGACGGCTCGAATCGGCACGCGCTTCAGCGGGATCTCACCGCGCTTGATCTGCCGCCCTTCCTTGTGCCAGCTCTCCGCCGAGAGGCACTTCAGCACGTCCGCCCGCCGGTACACCTTCTCCTCTTTCGCCTTGGCGCCCTTGCCTGTGACGAAGACGCGGTCGTGCTGCGCTCCGGGTCGGAGCGCCTCCTCGCGCCGGAGGAACCGTTCCAGCACGAACTCCGTCGATGTCCGCAGACTCTGCAGCGTGTCGCCGTCCTTCGTGGCCTTCTTCTTCTCCGGCTGGTTCGGGACCAGGTCCCGCGTGTCCTCGATATCGTCGACCGCCGTGCGGTCCTTCTCCGGCCGCAAGTAGACCCGTAACGTTCGTCGGAACCAATCGAACTCGAGGAACTTGCCACGCGCCCCCGGCACGGGAATCTTCTCGACCGGCAGCCGGAACCCCTTCGTTTTGCCGGGCCAGGTGCGTCGTCGGAGATAGCGCGTGGTGACATCCTTGGCCGTCCTGTCGGCGGAGTAGGCGATGACGTAGCAAATCACCTGCTTGGCCTTCTCGGCTTTTGCACCGCGCGGTTCAAATGCCGCCTGCAGCTCCGGCGTTGTCGCCACGGGGTGCTGGAGGATGAGCGGGTCGACGGGGATGATCTCGTGGGTGATCGGGGAAACGACTTCGGCCCAGTAGATGGGGAACGCGAGGTCCTTGTCGTATCCACGGGGGTTGTTGCGGCGCTGAGACGGCTCGGGGTCGAGGTCGCCGTCCGAATCGAGGTCAACAACATCGGTCTCGCGAGCGGCGGTAGCGTCGGTCGACGGCTCGGGGTCGGTCTTGGGCTTGGGAGTGTATGTTTCTGCCTTGGTCCAGCCAAACCCTACGGGCTGCAGACTGGCGACAAGACGCGCCTCGATGTCCAACGCGCGGAGAAGCGCCGTGAACAGCTGAGCGCCCAGGTCGCGGGAGCCCTCCATGCGTTCTGCAGCCTGTCGAAACTCGTCGCGGTCACGGATCCTCTCGCCGTGGAGTTCTGGGTCATATCCGTTCTTGAAGGAGGATATCTCCGCCTCGAGACTGGCCATGGGTCGATATCCCCGCTTGCGCAATCCCGGCGCGGTGATCTTGAACTGTTTCTTCCAGTAGGCTGCCAGGACTTTGAGGAGAGGGATGATAGGGTCTCCACGACTCATGTCCGGCTGTCCAGGCTCCAATCGCGCTGCGTCCTCCGCCCAGTCCCGCTCCGACGTGCGCCGCTGTTTTCCCTTTTTCTTCCTCGACTTGTTGTCCTCCGGTGGGTTCTCGGGGGCCTCCAACGCCGACGCCACACGCCATTTCTTCACCTCCTTGTGAAGTGCGGCGGGTAGATTGCGACGAAGGATCTCGTGGAGATCGCGATCACAGGCCCAGGCATTCCGCAGGGCGTTGTGGTAGAGGAGGAATCGGACGTGTAGACAGTGGGTCTGGATGCGGATCTGGCGCTCGATCTTGGAGGGGGCCTTTTTCCCGTCAATGATGTCGGAGAGATGCACCTCGTTCTTGTCTAGGGTGAGTTCGAGGTCCTGGACGTCGGCAGGCGTGGTCCATGGGGTTGTCGCGGCGCCGCTGGGGGTTTTGGATTCGATGGCGTCTTCCCAGTCGACGCTGTCGTCGTCCTCATCATCGTTGTCGTTGTCGGATTCACCCGAAGTGCTGGCGGCTTCGGCGTTCACCGCGGGGGTTGGGGGAGTGGGTTCGCTGGGGGCGTCGCTCAGCGAAGAAGTGTCATCGCCGTCGGAGATGGGGGCCGGACACGAGGGCGTCGCATTCTGGCGTTTGGGGGCACGGGGCGGATCGTCCTCCGGGAGACGCTTTCGGGGAACGAAGGGGGGCATGCGACAAGAGTGGATGGTGGATTGAAATTGGGGAGGGAGGAGGCGATGAGGAGGAAGAAGGGGTGAAGTTGGAGGGTTTGGCGGCGGCGACGATCAGCCGCGGCAGAATATAAAACTCCCCGCATCCCCCCACATGATCTCGCCGTCCTCACTCTTCCACTCTACAACGACAACTCCCTACAGTTGAGTCAAATCATAATGGAGGCCGTCACCCGTTTCTTCTCCTCTCCCCGGTTTGCTGTAGCTGGAGCCAGCAACGATGCGAACAAGTTCGGTTACAAGCGTGAGTGGTAGCGAATTGCACGTTTGATCTCCCGATTGCCCTCTGCTAACCCTCCAGTTCTCGCTTGGTATCACCAACATTCGCTGCCGGTCACCCCTCTTAATCCGCGGGCGCCTGAGATTCAGCTTCCCTCCAAGGCTTACAAGACGGTTGCGTCGCCCAGCGCGTTGTCCGGACCGACGCAGACCTCCTTGTCAGTAGTGACTCCCCCGGCGGTAACACTCTCCCTGCTCAAGGAGGCGCATTCGGTGGGCATTCCCGCCGTGTGGCTACAGCCCGGCACCTTTGACGATCAGGTATTGGACTTTGCGAAGGGCCATTTTGAGGCGGTGGTGGCCGGAGACGGAGGCCGAGGCTATGAAGGATGGTGTGTGCTGGTGGATGGAGAGGAGGGACTGGAGTCTGCTGGTGTGCAGTGGACGAGTCAGAAGCTGTGATGTGGCTATCAGTGATGATATCGGATAGAAATGGTCTATTATAATACTGTTGATGATATCGAATATATCTAGCACAGGGGTCTATCTCTGGGAACACTGAAATTGGTTGCAACGTCTACCCATCACTGCTTCCATCTTGCGGGCTTGAAATCCACGCCCACCGGGGATCGCGCATTCCCGATTCAATGCCGACCAATGTGCAAGAGACGCCGATATAGTGAAGCCGCGGAGAGAACAGTTCCTTGGTGCACAGTTTGATCGACACGCTTATTTTGAACTGGCGGACGGTAAGACGGGTTGGGGCTTGGGGGGAGCAATCCAGAAAACCGGATAGCGACGTTGGATGTTGTTGACCAGCAACGCTACGGCAAGCATGACCGCTGAGGACAGCAGAACGACGGGAAGAAAGTACCATGAGAGACTCCACACTGCATCATCGGTGGCCGGGAGAAGCGCGGTGGCTCCCGCTGGAGGATGCGTGGTCTGCGTGATGCTCATGACCACAATGGCAATGGCGGAGGAGAGGGAAGCGGCCAACCAGCGGAGGGACTGGAACTTCTGCTCGTCCGGCATGAGACTGAACAGTTTCGTGACGCATATGCCGATCAATGCACTGAAGAAATGGCCGAAGATGAGGGCGCGAGGCTGCGCCAGAGGGCTTTCCATTGCCCCGAAGACCAGGACGGCCGATGCTCCCTGTTTGAGTCAGCATTGGAGGGGAGAAAGCACTTGGGAAGGACGGAGGACTGACATAGGAGGCGATGATACCGGGGACCCCTCGACCAGCGAAGTAGTCGGAGTAGTTGAAGATGGCCTGTAGCACGCAGAGACCACAGAAACCCGCAATGAAGGACCACAGCCAGACGAGATAGGACGGCAGTGGTTTGGGGGTCTGCGGACGATAGCCCAGCCAGTGGCTCAACCACACGGGCAAACGAGCTAGAAAGGCTTGTTCTGACATCACTCAGGGGAGAAATTGAAGTGGAATTCCCCAGGCTGACGCCCTAGAAAGGGGGGTTTTGATGGAATTCCGCGCTACATCGGAGGAGTAAATATCTGTTAGGTAACCGCTCCACTGGGATTAGTAAAGAAAAGACTACGAGAGTTCGTCGAACCACTATAACCCGCACGGTAGAGAAGTGTTCCTAATTACCATATTTACCATATCAGAGTACAAGATTTGTTTCGATTTGCATAGAATTGTCGATGCCTGCATCGTGGGTCCGGAGTCATCTCGGCTACATTCACGTGTCGTCCATACCTTGCATAGAGTCGGATGCCAATACGTGGTACTTACTAGTATCCATCCAGCTTCCTTCTCTCCCAATATTTCTATATCCTTTTTATCCCCATAGAGGTCGAGTCCCGGCCAAGCCGGTCCGGCGCACCAGAGTAGCGGTGTGAGCCAGCTTTTGCATAGTTAGATCTTCAGGGCATGTTCTAACTGCGAGGAAATGTGCAATGCAAGGGCGGAGCGAACCGAGAATAAAAGGTCATGGGTGTTTTCCAGTTATTCCAGATAACTCAACTCCCTGCTACAGTTCAGTTTGAAGTCTGGTGGTTACTCTAAAACAAATCCTGCATTGGATATATCAAAAAGCTTCAAGTTCTGGATCCCTCCGAACAGTACTCATTCTCCAAGCACTTCCAAACCGCCATGTCTCATTTACTTTCCTCCAACGTCCGTGGCAGTTGCTGAGCAACTATCTGCCTTTCGCAAATCTCGACCAGCATGAGTGGTGGCATAACACGGCCGCGATGCTCGAGAGGCTGCTGGTGGCTTCTCATTACGATGTGCACCAGCAGTGTCGACATCTGACTTTGTTTGGACTGCATGTCATCCCATACCTTGGTCCCGCCACTTCGGGGCCCATTATTCTCAACATCGAAATCCACCCAAAGAAGCTGGATCCCCAGGTGAAGGTGTATTTCCCGGTTGGTGGACTTCAAGACGAGGCGGTCGCCAACGCCATCAGGGCCTTTTTCAAGAAGCATAATGTTGGAGCCCACGCCAGTACGTACAAGGAGAACTTGAAAGCTTCACGTGTAAATGATCAATTCCCTGCTTCCATCGGACTCCGTTGCTGATATGTCGACCAGGCCTGGAATAGATGTCCAGGAGACGACCCATTTGCAGATGTGGGTGTCGTTGGCGTTCTCCAGCAAGAAGGGGCCAGCCAGTATTGACAGTGTGCTATCACTGAGATCGGATATGCTTGGATTCAGTGTTCGTAGAGGATGGTCTGATATCTTATTTCGGGTTGTTCATGTGTTTCCGTTCATCTGAGTGTTTGTACGTACCTTCGTAGTAGGGGGATTAGTATGCATATACTTCTAGACCTCGACCCTTACTGCTTTGGGCCAAGCCCGGAGGCTCCCCGACCAACCACTTCATTTTCTCGTCTTTCTCCAACTTCATCATCTTCTCTCCTCCTCTCCTCCTCCCTCTACCACCGTATCTACTTATTCTTTGGCTTCTCATCCCCCCATATCATGCCCTCCTTCATCGACTCCCCTATCCCTCCCCACCTCGATCTCGCCGCGGCGCCTTCCCAGCTCTTCCAGGTGCCTCCAGCTCCCTCCGCTTCATCCGCTCTTTATCGCTCCATCGCACTGCCTCCATCCAGCCGGAAACGATCGCGCGCGTCTCCAGAGAATAGTCGCTCATGGCTGGGAGCCCCCGTTGATCGCCGCAGCCCCACTCCTTTTCTCGCTTCTGCCCTGGACGACGACGACGCCGACGCCGACGCCGCCGACGTCTACCGTCCCAGTCGCTATCCAAATCCGCCCCGACCATATCCGCTCGACACCAGTCTCGAATCTCTCAGTGATATCGGAGACCTTCGGTGTAAACGCACTCGTCGCGACCCTTCGTCCTCCGTCGTGGCCGCAACGCCGGCCGATGAAAAGGCTCTCCCCTACACCAGCCCCGACGCCGCCCAACTCGCCCCGGTCCGCTGGAGTCGTGCGGTCCTCAATGTCGTCGGTAAGGTCTGGGATTTCTGCTGGTCCGGTGCCTTTCGTGGCTTCTATGCCGGCGGAGGACGGGGATACCCATTGACGGTGCCGACGGATGAGCCCTTCCGGACCGAGAAACCACCCGTCGGTCGGCTTGAATCTACCCCCATCCCCGGCGAATACCCCGAGGAGAATGATCTACGCCGGAACTGGGTGATGGTCTCCCCCGACGGCGACCATGACGACGATGTCGTCATTGCTCCATCCTCTCGCACCCGTCGGGTCATCCATCGTCGGACACCCACCTCCCCGAGCTATTCCCGCCGTCGAGCCGCCACGAAACGAACCTTCATGTCTCATCCGTCGACGATATCGACCGGGTCCCAATTTGCGCCGCCGGCCAAGCCGCACGAGAGTCCGGTGTCGGTGGAAACGCAGCGCTACATGGCCGAACGGCGTCGGATGGAACGTGAAGAAGACGCCAGTCTCCGGCGGCTGAATCGTCAGCTCCAGGCGATGATCCGTGAGGGAAAACAGGCGTTGGGAACGCGCGTGGAGGTGGATGATTTCATGGAGGAATGACTGATTTGAATGTCTTTTGCTTTTCTATCATCACTTGGGATACCCGACACGCTTATTCTCGTTCTTTGCCCTCATCTAGCCACTCTTTCCAAGCGACGGCGATTTGCATTACAACTCACGATTGAACATGATTGACCTGGTCACGATTCTAACCATCACTATGACTTAACGATAAATGAGCGAATGAATATTGACATATTGATACATCGTCTGTCCGTACAATAGCACCAGCACTCGTAGATTAGATGTCACGTATCTGACGGCAGTGGTGGTCCTATTCGCCCATGATCCATCAGATTGGCCAGCTTGTCCGAGAGACCAACTATGTGCACCATCTGAGGCAGGTCCGTCACAAGATCCCGATACTGCAGGAGGTTCTATCGAGGACGTATCAGCGTCGGGTCATCCAAAGGTCAAGAATTGTCCCCAGGTAGACATACCAAGATGGGCAGTGCTGTCGCTGAGCCGACTGCGAGAGGCAAGATGGCACGACTGGGTTTCATATTGTTGGTCTCATGCGGCGGGTCTGTACTAGAAGTTAGAGATGCCACTTGACCCAGCCAATATTGAATATTACCTCCCCGACGTGCGAAGATCGGATACTCCTCTGGCAATGATGATTAGGGACAAAAGATGATGTCCCCATCCGTCCATGTTCTTCGTTTTGATCTTTGCCCCTTGATCCCTTCATACCGGCAGAGATTCCTGGGCGCGATCGAACGCCGCCTAGCGTGGCTGACGTTCCCATAGTCGACTTTGGACCATTCCTTGGTGTAATCCAGTAATTAATTTTCAGCGTATGGAGTAAAAGTGACCTGTCCGTCACATACAGCGTATGTATACGCTGAGTTCTAATCTCTGTTGAGATGGCGAAGGTTCCGATGGATGGCGAGTACAGCCCGATGTCAAGGGATGCCGTGAGGTTCAAAGGCACCATATCCCTCTCCATGTCCCAATCGACATGGACTGTGAAGGGACATCACGCCGCTGCTCCCTCACTGGCAATGGAAGATCTGTTCAGCTTATTCCCCCTTTGGAATATCGTGACGATGGTAAAAGCCACTCCCGTCGAGGCCAAGCCAATGGTAAAAGCAATCTTCAAGCCGCGCATGTATGCGGCCAGCACGCCTGGGACCTGATCGGCAGGGAAGACACTTTGGATGTTCGTCGCGCCCGTGTTCACTACAACAACAGGGTCGATATCTGGAGCTGATTCCGGGAGAACCTTGACAAGCACGTTCACGAAGGCATCCTGCGCGGCAGAGACCAGAAATGCGCCCCCTACCGTTTGGAAGAAGAGAAGAATGGCCGTTGCTTCGGCCAAGTCTGCCGGCGGCGCCGTGGCCTGCCCCGTTATGATCGGTACCTGCATGGCAAGGCCCCAGCCAACTCTCCCCACGATCTGATACCCGATCCACATCCCATTCGTGGTGTCCATGTCCAACGTGTAGAGCAATCCCGAGCTAATCATGGTAATGGCCGATCCTGCAACGGTGAGCGGCACAGCGATGCCCGTAACAGAAATGAAGAGGCAGGTTTCACACACCGCTCATTGCTGCGCTGACATTGTCGATGCTCTGGGAGTAGATAGGTAGGTAGTATATGACTAGGAAGTATGCACCGGTGAAGAAGAACGTGAACACCGCCTCCACGAGGTATACTCTGTCCCAGCCAGGCGGAGCGGCATCATCGCCCTCTCTTCCTGCAACCACTCCCATGCCGCAAACCCTGCCAGCAGCACCACAAAACCAACAAGCAGACCGACTACCGGAGATGAGCTCCATGCGTACTTCTGTCCGCCGTAGTGTAGCGCGAGGATGTAGCTAATAACCGCGCCCATGACCAGAGTGACCCCAATGAGATCCATCTGTCGGAGTTTCTCGGCCAGATCCGTGTCCTTGGGTGCAGCTGCACTCGGTGTCTTGAAGAATAGCACAATGATAAGGACCGAAACGGCCTCGACGGGTTTGCCGACAAGGCGAGCTGGCGATGGTGTTTCTACATCAACCTGCGCCCCCCCAATCAACGGTCCAACAACTGCTGCAATTCCGTAGCTTGCCCAGATGATACCTGTGAACATGGGCCGAGCCGTGGGTCTCGCAGAGAAAGCGATGATGGTGTACACGCCGGAGCCGAGACCGGCAGCACCCAGACCAGCAATCGCCCGTCTCACGATGAGCGTTGTGCTGTTGGAAGCAACGCCGCAGATCAGTGAGCCAAGCTCGAAGACGCAAATGGAGACCAGAAACGTGCTCTTTAACGGGAAGTACTTGTAGGCGTTTCCCCAGGCCGACTGGAATCCGCCAATTGTCACAAAGAAAGCAGAGCTGTACCAGGACACGTCCGCGAGACCGTGGAATTCATCGGTGATTTTGGGTATGGCGATTGCGACGATGGTCAGGTCAAGAGACATAAAGAAGATGCTCAAGGCGAGGGCGATGAGTACAAACGCTAGTCTTGAACCAGAGGGGTAGTATTCTTTCTCTTCAGGATTCTCGCGGGCGTCGTTCGTGTCTTGGTGGAATGCTCTGTCGGAGTGGGCTTCTTGCTGCATGAAGCTACATGTGCTCTGAGTTCCCTTCATCGAGGGCATGTATTGAGGTCACAGCGGTGCTTGTCTTGTTGCCTGTAGACTATGCAAAGTACTGCTACTAACGTATGCCAGCATCGTCTGAGCCGTAAAAAACAGACTCGTGAAAGGGAAGGCGTGCCTGCCGCCTTATAGTAATCAACCTCCTATGTAGGTAAACATCACGGTAAGTTCCCACGGTCAATGGCATCCGACATCAAGACCGAAGGTAACAATTGTCCATATCTCAATATTCATGACTCGTTAAGATTAGGTTGATTTGGAGCTGCCATTGCCAGTGGCGTCAATTGTTGCGTCTTGCCTCTATCGTTCTACTATACCAACTCAAGACGTCTCAGCATCATCGCAAGCCCACTGACGGCCGCTATTGCACTTTCACTGTAAGACAATCTCTTCCGGCAGTTAAATTAGCTGCCTATGTCGTAGCTGTAACTCAAGGCATTCTTCACATGTCGGCCATGGATAACGTAAGCCACTGCCGCCACCTGGCGTGACCTGACGTCTTGCGCAGCTCATCTCGGTTCCATTTACCACGGTTTTCCGTCCTGTAGACATACCTGTTTGAGCCAGGAAATCGGTAACACATCAAAATGGCAACAGCAGCGGTATTTGGCTGTACAGGGGCGGTTGGCTCTCAGATCCTGGCTACCCTCTTGGGCTCGGATTCGTTTTCATCGGTCCAAACCGTATCCAGAAGACTGCCAAGTGATCAGTCTAGCAAGCTCCAAGCCCTCGAAGTATCTGACACCTCCAAATGGGGTGACATGATTGCCTCCTTGACTCCCAGCCCATCAGTGATCTTCAACGCAATCGGCACGACCAGAGCTACTGCCGGCGGGATCCAAAATCAATGGAAGATTGACCATGACTTGTGTGTCGAGAACGCTCGAGCAGCCAAGGCGGCCGGGGTCAAGACCTACGTCTTTATTTCTAGTGGTGGGACCCGAGGGTTTCTCTCTAGTTACGTGCCCTATTCGAAAATGAAGATCGGTGTAGAGGATGCCATCAAGGAGCTTGAGTTCGAACATGCTATCATCCTGAGGCCAGGGTTGATCATTGGGAGGGAGAAGTCTAAAGCCCCCCTTTTGGAGGCCATTGTGGGACATCTCAATAAGTTGGGACAGTGCGTTCAGGACTCTATCGGTATGTCCAGTCGAGCAACGCTTAATCTTCTTGCGATATGTTCACTAATATGAGTTTGTAGGTGCGGATCAACTTGTCATTGGCCGGGCAGCTGTGGCGGCTGCTCGGATGGCCGAGGAGGGCAAAGCACCATCGAAATATTGGAATTTGGAGCAGGCGGATATCATTAGGCTTGGAAGAGACGAGTGGAAGGAGTAATAGCAAATTGTGTTGCTAGTAGGGGAGACCTGCTGTTGATCTTAAGAATGTGCTCTGATACGTAATGTGAGTGATTTATTATGACTCTTTTAATTTACACGCTGAACACCACTACCTCTTGTATATTAAGATGATATACAGCAATAATGATATATCCTATGAACGTTTTTTAAAGACCAATTGACATCCGTCCTGTAATGAAAATTAGCAAAATATTGAATGCCGCTATAGGGTACCTACCATGGGAAATAACGTGGCAAACACCCTGATCTCTTCTGATCTTGCCGTAGCGTGATGGGTCCAGTCGAGCTCCAGCGCTGCTTTCCCAATCATCGCTGCCATAGAGAGAGGCACATATCTCTTTGCAAGACATTCATGTGCCCCAGTTCCAAAGACGAGCCAGTTTTTCCCCTTCGATTCCGCATCGCCCGTGATCCACCGTTCCGGCTCGAAAACATCGGGGTCGGGGTAGACATCCGGGTCGTGCAATGCTGGATAGCAGGACGGGATAACCATGGATCCCTTGGGAACAGTGTAGTTTTGTGTGACAGGAAAGTTTCTCGTTGCGAGATACGGGACGAAGATAACTGGGGGTCTGTGGCGGAGGAGCTCCTTGACGACGGCATTGGTGTATGTAAGCGACTCCAACATGGGCAGATCAAAGGGCTTGGATCTATCGCCGCCCCGAGCCGCCAGGTTTTCCTCGCGTACCCGACCGAGTACATCAGGCCGCTGGGCGAGAACCTGGAAGATCCAGGTCGTGGCACTGCTTGAGGCATCCTGCGATGCGAAAAGGAATGTGAAGAGCGTCTCTCCGATCTCTTCATTTGTGAATTCGCGGATGAGGTTCGCTGGTCTTTGAACATTTGTTTCTCCAGTAGCCACCATCTCGCGGTATCGGCTCGATTCCATCATGTGCAGTACCCAGTGGTCCACTATGCATGTGGGAGCCGCACCGGAGGCCATGTTTGTTTTACAGGCAGCAGCACATCTCGCAAATTCGGCATGTACGGCGTCGGCGGTTCGCTTCCCTAACCATGGCTTGGTAAAGGGGACGTACATTGAGAAGGGGATATTGACTAGCTCAAGCGCGGCGGTGATGAGGTAGAAGTCGTCGGCGATCTTCTTAACCGCGTCCTGGGATATGTAATTGCCGAAGAAGGTACGGCATGACAGCGCACAATTAATCTCGCGAAACATAGTCATAAATTCCATAGGCTGTCCTTTGTTATCTGCACTTGCACCAACAAACTTCTCAAAGTAGTCATCAAAAACTCTCTCTTGGACAGGTAGATAGGTTGCCAGCGCACTGTTAGTGAATAGAGGAGCCAACCCTCGCCGGTACTCCGCATGCGCTTTACCCTGTAGGAATACCCATGCCTTTGGCCCTAATATGTTTTTTGCAATTGGTACTAAGCATGGCTCCGCACATGACGGGGATTTGAAAACCTTGTGTGCCAGGTCACGATCGGAGACGAGGACAACAAATCTGGGTTTAGAGGATGAGTTGGAGGGTTACTAGACAAGTTATAACGATCTAGCAACATACTTGTGGAAAACAGACACACAGCTAAGTGGTCCGCTCGCCCATTGTGTCAAATATTCCTCGAACTTTGGATAGATCGCCTGGAGGAATGGGCCCATGATGGGAATCTTCAATGGTGGCCCGGCGATGGAACCTTTGCATTTGATGTACATGACTGTATATGGAGTCAGATGGATAGAAATTTGTGGACGAGATGTAATATAACCACCTTGATCATAGATAATCACTCCCAGCAAGAAGCTCAAAATATACTGCCAGCTTGCCCAGCCGCTAAGGGACTCTGGTACGTTGCCCTGCAAAGGGAACGCGGGCTGGGTGCTGTTGCCGATAACATCCACATGCATACTGTCGTCTGTTAGGCAGTGACCCTCAACTCTGCAAAAGTCCAACAAGCCATGAGGTATCGCCCCATATTTATATCCCACTCAGTCGATCGTAAGACATGTGTATGTATTACCGAAAAGGGACTAGACTCCGAAGGACGACAGGGCGGAGTCTAATCCTCTTTGGGTCGTCTATATTCCCGGCTATATCGGGTAACGTCGCCTGACATCTCAGGCTCACCACACCGTCGGCTTTCCTCCTTTACGTGTTTGATCCCACAGATAGATTCAATCCCCTCGCAAGATGGGCCAGACCCTTCGTCGGTCGTGTGCTGCGTGTGCTAAGGCTAAGCACAGCTGCGATTTGCGCACTCCGCACTGCTCTCGATGTGTTAAACGGAAAGTCCGTTGTGTATATGCGAATGCGCCGTCGACGGTGCCTTCAACAGCGTCTACTCGGGCAGAGTGTCAACTACTAGGAAGATCCCCCGATAATCTTGGATCTTTCGGAGATGGTCGGCTCGCCTCTCTAGACCCTTTCGAGTCGTACCCACAAACGAGACTCCCACGGGACCGCGTCCAACGTCTGATCCATAGCTGTACGTGCGTTTCGATCCAAGTCGTAAACTGAATCCGAGCTTACAAACTTAGTTATACATAAGATTGCTTTCCAGTACTATCCTCTTGACGTGAACGCCGCCTCGAATCCATTTCTTGTCTCCTGGTGGCCACTCGCCCTTGGTGATCCGGCATTGTTTCATGTTTCCCTGCAGACCGCATGTCTTGATGAGGAGTTGCTCGCCCAGAAGGGCTTCGAAGCGTCAGAAATTCTGATGGCTGACTCTGTTACGTTACTCCGCCGCAAAATCGAAAATCTGTCGCTGGCTGTACAGGACGGAACCATGAACTCGGTCATCACCTTGGCCGCTATCGAGGTAGAGCCCCTGTCCCATTGTGGTTATCTTCCGTCCTAATTACTGATATTTGGCGCAATATAGTTTGGTAAGGGCAACACTGAGACCAGCGACATGCACGTTGAGGGAGTGAAGAGATTGGTCCATCTAAGAGGTGGGATCAATTCAGTCAGGCAGACTAGTCCGCTTACCGCAAGGATGGTTGCGTGGTAAGGTCCCTGCGAATATATAACGAGACTATCGTTGACATGATTCGAGGGTATCGATGCTCGTCACGGGCCATCCCCAGTTCGAAACCCAGGATGACTTCGGCATTGGCGATGGCATCCCACCCACTCACGAATGGCAGATGAATTCGATAATCAGCCTTCAGAATAATATGGCCGATTTACACCGCGTGGGCGTTGGGCCCGAGGTTCGAAATGTGTATAACCGCCTCCGCAACGCCTTCCACCGAGCCCAACGAACACCGCTCCCATCTACCCAACTCCATGACCTCGCCTCCTTTGTCATTCACCGGCTTTTGCTCACGGCCCCAAACCCCGCGAGCCCGGCGCCGTCGCCAATCACTGAATGCCTTCGCTACGCCATGGTGCTGTTTATGTTTATTGTTCAGGGACCGACGTATTTCTCCCATGCAGTCATATTGAACAACATTGTCGCGCGGTTTATAGAGAATTTTACGCAGCTGGAATGGACGCTCTGTGTGTTTGATCCTCTTGATGTGTGGTTCTTTGGAGTCGGGTTGGCGGCCTCGTCAGGCACGGCCAAGTATTCGTGGTTCGTGAAGCGAGCACAAGCTATAATTGCTTCTCTCCAGTTGAACAGTTGGGATGAGGTCCTCGAAGTCATGAAGAGCGTTTTGTGGTTGGAGACATTACGCGGCGAAAGTATATTTCGCCGTCAGTGGGAGACTGTTTTCAACGTTGCAGGAGGCGGTGGAGTGGTAGATACTACCAGTGTGGTGTGGGATGGGATGTCTCTGGAATGAAGTCTCCGCTGTCACTTCTCTGAGGCTTCGGAACTGGATGGCGATGTATATAATTGGCATGACTAATGAATTGAACATGAACATGAGACATTAACGATAGACCATATTGATAAACGTCTCTCATGTGACCAGGAATGACCTGTCAAGATGGGCCACTCAGATATTCCGTAACTCCTCCTGTGCGCTTATTGTGCTCATACGTTTCCTGAACGGGAATGGTCTATCCGTTCTGATAGGCTTGGCGTGTGATGGGATTCGAACCGCCATCACGACGAGTTCGTTTCTATAATGGGGCAAATCACCAGGGAGTAACCGATGGGATCTACAGGTTCTCCCGGGGCGAAAAATGATGAATAAATATTCCTTGCCTCGTGTTCAGTTCCGTTGGGTTTGAGTGCCGACCCTCTTGTGCAGGGTCTACGCAATGTGCCCACCCAGACCCACAGGATCGACAGAAAGGCACAGAAAGCCGGATTCTAAAGAGTGGAATCAGGGACCTTGACCAAGAGTTTTCTCTGTCTAGTGGATGACTCGAGTCAGCTTGAGGCACGTTGGTCATGAAAATAGAAACCAAAGGACCAAAGCGCGGTGTTGACGACGCGCCGCGGGACAAAGGGTCGCCACGCACAGTCGCCAAGGCCTCTTGTTGAGTGGGGGGGTTGTTCCATTGTTGGATGCAAGTGCTTCACCATCCGCCGGGACCTTCATTGTCTTCTACTATAATTATCCGACACCTTTTTATCGCCTCTTCCAAGCCAGGTAAGGAGTTGAATGCAGAGTTCCTCTTTGGGCCTTCCGTCGCGGCATTACTGAATGCGGGGTAGCGTGCTGGCGCTAAACCCAACCCGGAGCGACCGAGTCAGCTGACCCCGCGTGGATTTTCGCTTTCCCTTTTCGGGTGGAATTGAGTTCTTGCGATATCAATCAAGGCGCAGTACTTCGCCTCTTCTTCTTCTCTTTCTTTCTCTCCTCCATGACATATCTGAAACATACATATCCACACTCTCTTCCTCCACACATACTACCCATACCCCTCTCTCCCCTTTCCTTTCTTTCATAGCGTCAACTTCCCCGCCCACGATCTCACCTGTTCTGGCGTCCTGATAGAGTTGAACCGAGGGGTTTCCACTAAATCCCCGATCTCACCCGCCCGGCCATTCACGCCTACGCCCACGCAGTGACTACTGCCATCTATCTTGGCCCCTTCTTGGGTCCTCGAGTACTTCCATACTCGTTCGATGGTCCCCTCGGATTCTGCTTCGCCGACCGAGAGGTCAGGACCCTTTGTCAATCCTCCCCCTTCCGAGTTACACCAAGCCACCTCCCCGACGGCTTCTGGCGACAGTCATGATGCTCCGTCAAACCCTTTCGTGACCCCTGGTGCAGGGAACCTGGACTCTCCAACCCTGTCTCTGCCTCCAGGTCATCACGATGCGACTTATATAAAGGCGCGTTATGCGACCTCCAGCCATCCGTCTGTCCCTCCCCTCCACATTCGCACCGATATACCGGAGTCGTCCTCGTCCCAATTGAGCCCCCCAAAGGAGTTGGACCCATTTATGCATCACAGTATCTCGTCCGGTAGCCTTCCGCACCGCACCCCCAGTTTGCGCGCGCTCTTGGCCGGTCCCACCTCCAGTGGTGGCTCACTATCACCCGCGTCTGGCTGGCCGTCCCCTCAGTTGATGGCCATGGGGGACATCACTCCCCTCCCGTCGCCTATCGGTGGCGCGTCCCCGTGGAGGGGCCACCGTCGCGGCTCCCAGTCTTTATCTCGGACGCCGTCGATGACGTCAAGAAACGGATCCAGCCTAAGTTTGCGACTAAGCGATTCATCACAGGCGTTTGGCCCAGTAGAGTCGCGATCGCGCGGCAAGCAATATGTCGCAGCTGACAAGTCTCCGGAGACCCCCAGTAAAATCCCGCTCGAGGCGGTTCCGAAACATACCCGCAATCGCAGCCTGAGCGAATATGTGCCCCCAGGTCGCAGTGTCCCGGTGAAGCCACGCCCCATTGCCGTCTCAGGGGCGGCTGCTGTTGCTCCTGGGATGTCCTCATCCAGCGCCGATGCCAAAGCCAATAATCTACACCGAGAACAATACTTGGCTGTTCACCGCGGGATCGCCTTGCCCACCGTTCGTCCTCCCTCCCCACCGAGAAGCAGCCGCAGTGGATACGATGATGGTGACGCAGAACCGGTGATCACTCACCCGTCCGGCCTTGGTGGGATGGATGAGATATATTCGGTGCGCTCCGTTCGAACGCAGCAGCCCCGAAAGTATCGTAAAATCCGCCAGCTGGGACAAGGGACTTTCAGCCAGGTCTGCCTCGGAGTCCGGATGGAAGTACGCAGCAGTGATGATCCAGATGGTGCGCACGAGCCAACCACTGCCACTCAGAAACTGGTGGCTGTCAAGATCATCGATTTTGGACCGGCTGGGGGTGCGGATGAAGAGCGATTGGAAGTGTCCCTCAAACGCGAGGTTGATATTCTCAAGTCGATCAACCATCCCTCCCTCGTACAGCTGAAGGCCTTTGGCAGCGATGAGAAACGCGCTCTTTTAGTATTGGACTATTGTCCGGGCGGTGACCTGTTTGATCTCGCATCGTCAAGCCCCAAACCGATGAGCCCAGAGCTCATCCGTCGTATCTTTGCCGAGTTGGTTGGTGCGGTGCGTTATCTCCACGAGCACTTCGTAGTGCATCGAGATATTAAACTGGAAAGTGAGTAATTCCTGTATCATCGCTTTTCATAGGGAGGAAGCTGACTGTTTCCTAGACGTCCTTGTCAATCTCCCCAGCGATGCGATGGACAAAATCAGTGACTGGCGAACATATGACCGGGCTGTGATCACCCTGAGTGACCTAGGTCTGTCCCGACGCATCCCTGAGCCGCCAGAGAGTCCCCTTCTGCAAACTCGATGTGGAAGTGAGGATTATGCTGCACCGGAAATCCTTATGGGCCAGCCGTATGATGGCCGCGCGACTGATGCTTGGGCCCTCGGTGTTCTGCTTTATGCCATGATGGAGAACCGGTTGCCTTTTGATGCGTTACCGGGAACACGCGGCGACCCGGCGAAGCTTCGAGCTCGGACGCCTCATCGTATTGCTCGGGTCGAGTGGGCGTGGTATCGATACGCAGACAGCGATGAGGAATGGGATCCGGAGAAGGGTAAGCATCTCGAAGGGGCGCGCGAGTGCGTGGAAGGACTGTTGAAACGAAACACCAAGCGGAAGAATCTGGATGAGATTGCGGCTCTCGACTGGGTCCGGGAGGCCATCGATGTGCCGACGGAACTGAAACGAGGTGACAAGGAAGTACCCTAGAGCTGGACTTTGGGGGTTGTTTTCATATTCTTTTCGTCTGTTTTGTTCTATTTTACCTTTGATATCATGGGTTACGATATACGGTGAGGGCTGTGCATAAGATGCCCCGGGCTATGGTTCTTATTACTATTCTATATTCCTATTATTTCCTCATGGTTAGACCAGAGAGACCTGTTATACCCTTAGAAGTGCCGAGCATTTGGTTGTGCATGATTTCTAGATGAACGGATGCATACTTGCGTACTGACTGTATTTGGGTCTATTTTATTTCCATTAACTACGAAGTAATTATGCAGCTGATGGCTGACAAACCACCGGCGGGGATTGGCCGTCGGGGAGTGGTAGCCCAACTCCGACATCGCGGCAGCTCCGACTTCCCCGGTCCACATTTCTTCTCCCTCCACATTCATCATCATCTCCTTCCTCATTTTTGCTCCCCCAATTCCTCTTCTTCTTCAGTCACGCCCCCGGCACGCTGTTGATATTGCGATCAACTGCGCATTCCAACCTCTCACAATGCTTCTTTCCCAGACCAGGGGGCGTTTGCCCTCCCTGCGGGCCCTCTCCATGCGGTCTATGACGGTGTAAGAGATGTGCCATTGAACCCCTCGCGATTACTTGGTATGTTCTTCCAGCTGACCATCCATTGCTGCAAATAGTCGTCCGTTGTCTACCACTCTTCCCAAGCAAAAGGCCGACGAGAAAGAGCCCGTCCTCAATAAGGTCTCCCGCCATGTCACCCAGCCCATCTCCCAGGGTGCCTCCCAGGCCATGCTCTACGCCACTGGTCTCAGCGAGGCCGATATGAACAAGGCTCAGGTCGGCATCTCATCCGTCTGGTACAATGGTAATCCCTGCAACATGCACCTCCTCGACCTCAACAACCGCGTCCGAGAGGGAGTCCAGAAGGCTGGTCTCGTCGGTTTCCAGTTCAACACCGTCGGTGTCAGTGATGCCATCAGTATGGGCACTTCCGGAATGCGCTTTTCCCTCCAGAGTCGTGATCTCATCGCCGACTCCATCGAGACCGTTATGGGTGGCCAGTGGTACGATGCCAACATCAGTATTCCCGGTTGCGACAAGAACATGCCCGGTGTCCTGATGGCCATGGGAAGAGTCAACCGCCCCAGTCTGATGGTCTACGGTGGTACCATCAAGCCCGGTTGCGCCGCCATGCAAAACAACGCCGATATTGATATCGTCTCCGCCTTCCAGGCCTACGGACAGTTCATCAGCGGAGAGATCAATGAGCCCCAGCGTTTTGACATCATCCGCAACGCCTGCCCCGGAGGAGGTGCTTGTGGTGGTATGTACACTGCCAACACCATGGCCACCGCCATCGAGGTCATGGGTATGACCCTTCCCGGCTCATCCTCCAACCCTGCTGAGTCGGCCGCCAAGAACCTTGAGTGCCTGGCCGCCGGTGAGGCCATCAAGAAGCTTCTCGTGGAAGATATCCGCCCATCTGATATCCTGACTCGTCAGGCCTTTGAGAACGCCATGATTGTCGTGAACATCACCGGTGGCTCTACCAATGCCGTGCTGCATCTCATTGCCATTGCGGACTCCGTCGGCATCAAGCTGGACATCGAGGACTTCCAGAAGGTCTCGGACCGGGTCCCCTTCCTGGCGGACCTCAAGCCCTCCGGGAAGTACGTCATGGCCGACCTGCACAACATCGGCGGCACTCCTTCCCTGCTGAAGTTCCTGTTGAAGGAAGGCCTCATTGATGGCTCGGGTATGACCGTCACCGGTCAGACCCTGGCCAAGAATCTGGAGAACGTTCCCGATTTCCCCGAAGACCAGAAGATCATCCGCCCCCTGTCCAACCCGATCAAGGAGACTGGTCACATCCAGATCCTCCGCGGCTCCCTGGCCCCTGGCGGTAGTGTTGGCAAGATCACCGGTAAGGAGGGTCTCGTTTTCACCGGAAAGGCCCGTGTCTTTGACCACGAGGACGACTTCATTGCCGCTCTCGAGCGCAACGAGATTAAGAAGGAGGATAAGACTGTTGTTGTCATCCGTTACACTGGACCCAAGGGTGGTCCGGGCATGCCTGGTATGGATCCTATTGGCCAAGATGCTTGTTCTCATGTTGCTAACGGTTATTGTGACAAAAGAAATGCTTAAGCCCTCCTCTGCCCTCATGGGTGCCGGTCTGGGCTCGTCCTGCGCTCTGATCACTGACGGACGTTTCTCCGGTGGTTCTCATGGCTTCCTTATCGGGCATATCGTCCCTGAAGCTGCCGTCGGTGGTCCTATTGGCCTCGTCAAGGATGGCGATGTGATCACCATTGACGCTGGGAACCGGAAGATGGATCTGGATGTTGACGAGTCGACCCTCGCTGAGAGAAGAAAGCAGTGGGAAGCAGACAAAGAGGCTGGCCGCCTCCCTCCTACCGGCCTGACTCTCCGTGGTACGCTGGGCAAGTACGCTAGGTATGTTACGAGTCGATCAGATATTCGATTACTCGCATGCTAATGGATCCTCCTTAGAAACGTCAAGGATGCCAGCCACGGCTGCATCACCGATGCTCTTGACTAAACTGTACAGGATGGAATGGTGATTGATATGTTTCCTATATACTGTTTATAATTACCCTTGTCTTTGGGCTGAATTGGATGGATTTGCAAAGCTTGCATAGTGCTCTTGGGATTGGCGACTCTGAAGAACAAAAGCGCGTTAAAATTTATTGAATGAAATGCATCATGTTATCCTTACCGTTATTCCTTCAAATGATCACACCCCTTCAACCCCATATCACCGAGAAAAGCCTCAGGGAACTAATCTCTTGGCGCAGGGTTATTCCGCGGCTGTTGTGATGCGGGGGATCGTCCTGGTCAGCGGGAATACTCCGACTACTTATCCAGACATAACAATGACGACCGTCATATCAGAGGGCCTAAACCCGTTCATCGCGCTGATCAGTGAGCTACAGAGTTATATGTCAACAATAAGAACCGCCATGAGAGCCCATGCAAGACATACTCTCGCCCCGCTGGAGACTCGTATTCATCCTACTGACAACCTCGGTCCAGGCTAGGGTCTTGATGACTCCAATTCGTCATTTTGAACTAATTGGAGAACATAAAGAGACTAGCAGCAGATCGGCTTACCGGCACAGGCTGATTACCAATATGCATCTAGCAATATAATTCCGCATCTTGCGCATTCGGACGGGTCTCTTCTCCATCTACTCGCTCTTAACCGTCATGGACGACTCTGACAATAAGGAGCTTGAAGCTCCCACAGAGCCTGTAGTTCACGTGAAAGATGGTGGTATTCGAGGCTGGCTCCAGGTTCTAGGTGCCTTTTTTATCTTTTTCAATGTCTGGTGAGATACCGAGAGTTCATTTATGTGACTACAATGACAACCTTTAACTGATCCACCTAGGGGTCTAACATTTGCTTATGGGTCGTTCCAAAGTTTCTACGCCCTCGAATACCTCCCAGCATCGGGAGCCTCTGCCATTTCCTGGATTGGCACCGTCCAATCTTTCTTGCTCATCGTTTGTGGCGTCATTAGTGGCCCTCTCTTTGATCTCGGATATTATCGAGCGATGATTGTGGTCGGAAGCACCCTCTCTGTCCTCGGGATCATGATGCTCAGTCTCGCACACGAATACTACGCCATTTTCCTTAGCCACGGAATCTGCATGGGCATTGGATTCGGTCTCCTATACATCCCCAGCGTTGCGCTGGTGAGTCGACGGTTCGCTCGACGACGAGCTGTTGCTTTAGGCATATCAACCAGCGGCGCCCCCGCCGGCGGCATCATCTACACACTTATGTTCGAACAGCTGATTCCGAAGGTGAAGTTCGCCTGGACGGTGCGCGTTCTGGGCTTCGTCATGTTATTTCTCTTCGTCGGTGCAGCGTTTCTCCTCCTATGGAAAACCGATACTACACATCAGGCACAGGGCCAACCGCGACAGAAAACAAAGCTTCTTGATCTTCGCGCATTGAGAGACCCGCCTTTCTGGAGCTTCACGGCGTCCAACTTCTTGCTTTATCTCGGATACATGACGCCGTTCTACTACATCCCTACCTATGCCGAGACCAAGCTCCACACCTCTCGTTCGCTAGGGCTATACATCCTCATAATCTCTCAGGCAGCGTCTATCATCGGCCGCGTCGCCACAACAACTGTTGCGCATCGCTACGGCTCCATGATCCCGTGGATCTTCTGCGGCATGGTCTCCGGGATTTTGTGTCTTGCCTGGATTAGTGTCCACAGTCTTGTGCAGTTTATCCTCTACTCGGCTTTCTATGGCGGCATCTCCGGCGCCCTCGTACCGCTTCCGCCCAGTGTCTTTCCTCATGTGTGTCCTGATCCGGCGGCACTCGGGACCTGGCTGGGAATGGCACAGAGCATTAGCAGTATCTCGACGCTTATTGGACCGCCCATCGCCGGGGCGTTGGCGTCAATCGGGTCTCGTGGGAATACGGACTTGAATTTCGTGAATATTGAACTTTTTAGTGGGATCGTTATGATCTCGGGCGCGTTCCAACTGATGGGACTCTGGTATTTACTGTATAGAATGCGGAACAAGAAGGGGTTATTCTGATATGCCACCTTCTGAGGCATAGACGTGTGCCAACCCACTGGCTCACCAACCTTCCTATACACGCGAGCGCTACAGACAACCTCGTCACATCGCTTCAAATGACGTGGCTTTCATGAAGCTACTAATCGAAATTAGTGGCGCTCGTTGCCCGGTTCCAGATACTGTGAAAAGGGGCTCGCGTGCCATTGTCATTCCTGGTAAGATAACCAGATCTGCTAGATCCCCGTCCGTGGTTGAAATCGATGAGCAACTGCGGTTACAGCAACAGTATCCACCTTACTCGTATGGATGATAGAAACTGAACTACATATGCATCTATACAGACTTGATTTTCTAGAATCGATGTGAATTGCCCTATTTGGATAAGGTCGCTTTAATGAGGGCGCTCTGGGGTTTGCTCACAGAATATTTCTTTATCACCGATCAAGGCTCAGTGAGCGCTTAGGTCCAACTCAGGGCGGGGTCAGTTATCAGTCACATATGCCCTAAGTTACTTATACCGCAATATTCTATACTATTAGCCTGATAACGATGCCGAATTAATTATCTCTACAATACCTATCTCCTTCGAAATGCGTTTTTTATATAATGTAACTATAACTGTAACAAAGCGTTAGAAGTCTTTTAAGTAGCGAAATTTATTAGGCACAAATATTGCTAATTATAATAGCTCTAGTAAAGGTGTGGAAAGTATACCTCCGTTACGCTTTTAAGCTTATTAAGTAACTGAAATCTCATTCTTTTTGTTTTCTTATCTTGTCTCGTGTATATATAGATAACTACTCTCTTATTTCTTGTATTTTAATCTCTTCGTTAACTATAGGTAGAAAATCCTTTTAATACGGTAAAGATGCCTGTAAAAAGCGCCGTAAGCATTACCTTACTTCTAGGTATATTTTACGAGCTCACGAGGAAGAAATCTATATTAGAGGTAAAAAATACCTATCTTAACGAAACTAAGAACCTATAGCGCTAGGGTGTCACCCTATAGACGGAGTAAGTGACCTCCCGGTAAGCTGGAAACTAGGCTTATTCTAATTACATTTATTAGGTACCTTATAGAAGAGAATTACGAAGCACCTAGTTATATTCTTAAGATTAGTATTTCTGCTCTAGATATTGGGCGTATTAAATATTTTATTTATTAGTATATATCTCTGCTAAGAACTAGAGGAGACTTAGCATAAGTAAAAAGCTTATAGTAAGAACCACCTGCGTATTTACCGAGAGAATTACTTTTAGGTTTAAAGAAGTTACGGTGAGTAAAATCCCGGTTAAAGACCGAAGCGAGATATACAATGCCTAACTTTAGAATTACCTAAATTTAGAGGATGCCTAAATATAGGAGGCCCTAAATGTAGGTGGATGCTTCAAGTCTACATGCGGAACAGGTCAGAGTGATCAAGAACCGATGTGTCTTGTTTGGATAGAGAAACCATGGCTGACAGCATATGTCGGCTATTAGCTGGTAATTGTGAGTACAAGTAGACAGAAGAGAATGTATTCAGTCCTAGCATATGCCATAGCTAGACATATGCTAGAGGAAAGCACGAGTGCTAGGATCTCAAGTGCCAAGCATGTGCACGCTGGTGGGGCTGATAAAGGCTATTTTTGCTAGCGCTGGTCCGGGTGATCTTAGCGCTCCGCCATGCACCATCCAATACCGCAATCATCCAATATTGTAGCCCACCGCACATTGTAATCATCCAATATTGTAATCTGAGGGCCTCAGAATCTAAGACAATCATTAATCAAATGCTTGGCGATACTTTTCATCACAGTAGGGCACTTCCCACGGATTCAAGGTCGATTTCTACAACCGGACCACTCCCAGGAACTTCATACATTATTCTCAAGAATGCTTGTCGCCGTCTCAGGAATGCCATCTTAGTTCTTAAGACGCAATTGGTCAAATCTTCTAACTTTATACAGCTAGTATATTAGCATTAGGGCTTAGGAATAAAATCTCAGGAGGGTATTCCATAGAATGCCATCACATAACTTATTGTGGCCTGCCAATTGCACACATAATCTCAGATGGATGTTCAATGTTGCCATCCATACAAGGCTCCCCGCCATATAAAGCGGGAATCAAGCTAGGCCAAAAGAGGTTGCTGACAATAGCGGATATATCATCCGCCAACGGCGAGTCTCCATTCACTAGTCGGTGGAGGTGGCTGTTGATGACAGTGACGGAAGTGATGACAGTAAGCAGGCATCCACTTATAGTATCCAGAAATGAATGTGGTTCGCATGTATATATCAGCTGATTTGTGTTACGTAGGTGTTGAGGCTGTGTACATGCTCGCGAATGTAGGAGATTAAAGAGTTCGCAGTAACTTACGTACGTACGGTGGGTGATTGAAAGCGTCAGGATGCTTACTATGCAGAGCTCTTCGGTGGCGCAAGTAAGCTCTTAGATGCAACAAGGCTAGGTCGCTTTGGGAATCCATTGCGCGCTTCTGGTGGGGTGCGCTAACATGGTGCCAGGCTGAAGGGGCTCGTACAGGCAGAGATCAAATAACTGTATCCGAGTCAGCCGCACTCGGCTATCGTTCCGACATGGCGATCGATTGTGCTTTGATATAATTATATAAATATTGGGTTGGCATACTCTGCCAGACTCTCCCACCAGCCATATATATGCACCTACAATACACGGCTTAATGTGGGCCAGCAAAAATGCTTGAATATGCGGATCCGAACGCAGTCCCTAATGATTGGCGCACTAGACAGCCAGGCTGCGCCATTTGGTGCATCATTGCAATACCTCGTGTCATCCTGTTAATCATATTTTATGGCCTCCTCTACATCTTCAGTCCTCTACGCCCAAACACCCAGTGGACCTACACACAGGCTCTTCGGACACAGCTCATCAAAACCGCCTTTATCATCATCAGAGAAGTCGGCTTCACCCAATCGCTGACACTGGAAGCCGGGGACACGGGTAATAAATGGGTGACTATCAACCCGGCTGCGGCGAGTGCATACCGTGGACCATTTGCCAGCAACCAGAATGTTAAACCGGAGGTCATTGGAGGGACTTGGTATCCGGATGTACCACCATCGCCAAAACGGCAGTCAGACGGCTGCGACAACGACGATGATAACAGTGTGGTCGTTTTGTCTTTCCATTCTGGATCATTCCTGTGGCTCACAGGACGGCCAGAAGATTCCGGGGATGTTGCTGAAATGACCAATGAAGCACTGGGTCCCGGTACGCGCTCATTCTGGCCTCAATATCGGCTTGTAGGGGACAAGAAAACCCTGACCGGCTACCCAGCACCCATGCAAGATGCAATTACGGCGTATATATATCTCGTCAAAGACCTCGGCATCTCCCCGCGCCGCATCGTTCTCGCCGGCGATTCTTCTGGTGCGACCGCCGCACTGGCTCTCGTGCGCTACTTAGGACTATTCAACACGCTCGCCCCGCCGCAGAACGCAGATGTCGAAGCAGGTTTTGATCTTGCCAGCCTCCCACTGCCCCGGGCATGCCTTATGTTCTCGCCATCGCTCGAGTACTGCCTGGAAGGTGACAAATCCGCCATCCTACGAAACCGAAATTGCAAAACGGACTATGTCGACGCGCCGCTGATGGCGTGGGGAGCAACAGCTATTGCGCCGCCGGAAATTGTGCGACTGGATGATCCATATCTGTCACCGGCGCTGTATCCGTTTGCGACGCCTGTGGCGCTATTTGTGCAGGCAGGAGGCGCCGAGGTGCTTTGTGATAGTGTCAGGGGTGCTGTGGAGCGGTATCGCGCGATACCGGGGAATGTGATTGAGCATTTGGAGGTGCCAGATACGCCGCATGATGTGTATGCTGTTGGGAGGCATCTGGGGTGGAAGAAAGAACAGGGGGAGATTATTCATGCGGCGGCGAGCTTTGTGAGAAGGCATTTTCGATCTACATGAAGCGTTGCATTGTAAGTACACTTTATATATATATATTGAAGTGGTGAGTGTCTAAGTTCAAAGTATCTAGTATATTTACCACTGACCTGTGTAGCCCACACCGTAGCAGCGCAATGGCTGGAGTTGTGGCACTCGAGTGGTCTGGAACTTTAAATGGCTATCCAATGGATTTGATATTGGATCATGGGATACCGTACTGAGCTCGGAAAGCATGAATATGGATATTGTCAACGGGCTTATGGCATGCGTTGAGTCGAACATTGTGCAAAAGTATAGCCGTACTAGACGAGTAGATTCGCTAACTATACAAATCGGAGCTCTTATCTCGGTGTAATCTGGCATTAATGCCGACACCTTTGGGGCGCTATCACTTAATGGGAATAGGGCATCATCACGAAAGCCAGAGAAGTCATTAAACTGGTCGATGCATGGACTAAATACCAAAGCCTAATAAGACTCGAAACCTTGGTAATGGGAATCCATAGCTTGAATCAAACTTGAAGACTGAATAACTTGGTTGACGTGATTGGACCCCTGTACACGAGACCACCTGTTGAATACTCTGAGGCTTTTCATGAGTCTTGTTATACCGCATAATCTAATATGGCCAAAGACTCTGAGGCGCCCTATGATATGAATGCTATCATCTGAGCTAGTTAGCAGTCTTCTGGACCTCTGCCTTAAGACTGAGCCGGGGATAGCACCGAGCCAGCATGGTTTCCTTACAAGTATCCTCGCAGATTGGGCTGATAAATGGGAGCCGGTACTTGAGAAAATCGATAACAATAAGGTTGGTGTACTCGGCAGGGCAGTCGCATGTCTGGGCCAACCTCAATAGCGCTGTAGGAAGCAACCGACTAGAGAGCAGGACTACAATGTAGGGACCGACTGGAGAGTAAAAACCGACCAGAGAGAAGAAAACTAAACTGCCCTTTCCTTCCCTTCTTCCGAGTGCGTGCATATAGGCCCTTAACATCAGGCAGACTTCTTTCCCCGCCATCTGGGAGCCGATAAGGCCCCCGAATTCCATCTGGCGTAGCGAGAAGTTCCCCAGACACCGAGCTAATTATATGGAAGAGGGCCGTTTCTTTTTCATTTATTCCGGCCTCAAGTGGAGTTTCATGGACAGTCCTTCGATCCTCTCCCGCTACTTGCAAGGGCGTGTTTTAAGAATCCAACATTTTAGTCTTATGTTATATTCCCTGGCGCGTGCTCGTAAAATAAAAGCCCACTCCAAGAAACAAAGACCTGGGTTAGTTTCCTGCAGCGTAGGTGATTCTATTCTCCTAGTCCAGCCGTCATTACATAATCTCAGCAAGAACAGCAAACAAGACCTGATTATCAACTCTGCAGCCCTCCCATTGGAACCGCGCGCTCCTATATCCGCACCGAAGGCGCATATCAAGCTCCAATATACTTAGGTTCTTCGCATTGCAATTCATGACCAGCTCCAGGGCCACTGCGCACACAGTCGTGTCTTCGTATTTGTCTTTTGATACCTCCGTTCTCAAGTTGGTTCGTGGTACATGCTTCTCTGGTAGAAATGAGGACCCAGGAACCGGCTCGACATCTGGTGCAATTGGGAGGTAGCTGGTATCCATGGGGGAATCTTTAAATTTCTCGGCAGAATAAGACTCGGATGAATAGAAGCGGAGTTGGGAAATTTCTCCTGGACCTGTGTCCCCTGTTGGTCCCATTAAATATCCAAAGCGTCAGATATGATGCGTGGGCTTCAAAAATGATGATAGTAGGAGATATAGCGACCGTACCTAAGCTGGGTCTGTCCTCAGAAGGAACCGGATCACTGCATATATTTTCCAAGACGTTGTTCTCGTTCTCTATTTGTCTGCTAGGCCTGGGGAAATTGTAGTTGACTCCCCAGAGATCGAGTAAAGCCGTTAGCCTTTCGTTTTCTTGGCGAAGGTCATCCGTAATAGATTGCAGTCTGGTGATCTCATGAGAAGTAGTATCCTCGATGGATACAAGTCTTCGCTCCAGCTCCGCTACATAGTCGCGTTTTCGCTGTCTGCAGCGCCGCTGGTTGTTACGGACGCGGGTAAGATCCTCAGCCTAGCTGAAGTTAGATATCGCGTACTAATATGATATAAATACGGGGATTGCCATGCTTTGGTTTTTTGTTTATTGCGTGGCATTTGGCTGAACGTAGTGCAGAATCAAGCCCCCCGACGTTCAATCCGTTCAAAATACTCACAAAGGTACTATTAGCAACTAATCGTCGCTATATAACCTTACGTTAGTATTAAAGGTTTTTATAGCAGCTGCGTTGTATAAATGGTACTTCTCGAAGTCGCGAGGGGGACAGTAGCTTTATAATGGATCGGCCGCATAACTAGCTTGGTTGGAGCTAACTGCTATTGGTGAAAAGTCCTTGGGTCGCGGGGAAATCCGCTCTGAAAGTGGTGACATACCACTTTCCCAAATTGATGACATACCACGTATAACACAGGCCACCAATTACAACCAGGAGCAAAGCTGTCACATGGGTCATGACAGGCCAAATGTTAGGACGAAGAACTATCGATTGCTACCTTCGTATGTGGCTATAAAGACAGTGGAATGCCCCCCGTCCGCATCCAGACATCCTGCTCATCCTGCTCATCCCACACCCGGAAACCTCCCTTCAAGAGTTTATAATTTACTGTGCTGTTGTTCTTCCGCAATATGACCGGATATACCTACAATCTTGTCCAGTCCCGTTACGGTGATATCGCTGAGCAGAGTGTCAACACCCAGCAGAGCAAAGAAGAGAATATCGCCAGGGCATTCGGCTACAGTGCGGAAGACCTTAGCTCGCTGCCAGAGAAGACTAATCTCGGCTTAAGCTGTGGAAATCCTGTTGGTTTCGCTAACGTGAAAGAGGTTTGGCTTTCCTACCTGGTGCCACGACGGCAACGACTAGTTTCTAACCTTCCGGTAGGGCGAAACGGTCCTTGACCTTGGCAGCGGCAGCGGCATTGATGTCCTTCTGGCAGCTCAGAAAGTTGGCTCCAGTGGACAGGCCATCGGCGTTGACATGACGAAAGTGAGCGCTCCAAGGCCTTCTCCCTGTAGAGGCGGGACTGATGGTAGATAAAGAGTATGATCGATCTCGCCGAAAAAAATATCCAAAAGGCAGGACTGTCCAATGCAAAAATCATCGAAGCAAATATCAACTCCATACCGCTGCCGGACTCCAGCGTTGATTGCATTATCAGCAACTGTGTTATCAACCTGGTACCGGCTACAGACAAAGCGGCTGTTTTTAAAGAGATCGCTCGACTCCTGAAGCCCGGTGGAAGAGTAGCAATCAGCGATATCCTGGCTAGAAAGCCGCTCCCGGATAACGTTACCAAAAACATGGCGCTTTATGTTGGGTGTGTTGCTGGTGCTAGTCAGATTGGAAAGTATGAGGAATATCTCGGGCAGGCCGGATTCGAAGGTATATACACAGCAATAAGGGGAGCCTTATGTACTAATTCAGTAGTAGGTGTGTTTATTGTAGATACGAAGTCGGACCTTAACCTCTATAAGGAGTCTTCGTATTTACCTCAGAGCTCGTGCTGTGGCGGTGGATGCGCGGCGGAGACTACAAATGTCATAGCGGAGTTGGATTTTAATGAGTGGGTTGGTGAGTCATTGCCCACTATCCTGGCTTAAATAAGTTATTGACCGTTTGTCCAGGTTCTTTTCAGATCTATGCCATCAAAGCCTAAATAACTTAACTCCGGCCGTCTTCTATGTGAGATGTACAACCAAAAACAGTGCTAGAAGAGAGCGGTCCCTTTAAGTGTATGACACAGATAAGCCTTGCACAATCGTTTAACAATGAGGGAGTAGAATATCGGGGAGATGAGATCATCCAGGATCAACCCAATACACTGTCGTTTCATCCTTCATCTAGGAGCTGAAAATTGTCCAAGTTTCTTACCATGCAGTTGGAGTCCGACTGACACTCTAGTTCCGAACGCACATCCCGCGCATTAGAATAGATAGTTCCGCATAGACTTGATGATCCCAGCAGCGGTATCGCATGCAGTGGACTGCCCCGAGCTCTGGATGTTACTGGTTGGATGCAATTTAGAACTACCGCGAGTAAGTGAGTCAATAAGACCACGCTGCTCCATGTCAGATATTCTGTCTTCTGACAAATCGATCTGTTGATTGATAGATGGGTTTGACTGTGTTGGAGTACTCCCCGTGCCCACGATCTTATCCGACGGGCTTTTGCATTCCATATCTAAAAGTGGAGGGCAACCATTGCTCACTGTAATTGAATTTGGAGATTTCCTTGTGTGTGATCGCGCTTCTAGAATAGCTCCTGACCGAAATGTTGGGAGAGCAATGTTCGTTATCTTGGATTATTCGATATATAAAGTCTAACGCTAATAATATTCTAACTTCTGTTTCTCGTCTAAATATCCTACTTTTTTTTAAAAAAAAAATAGATAAATCCGTATAGATACTTGCTATCTTTAGTATAATTAATTATCTCACTCGTATACTGTACCTCGAGAGTAAGATATCTTAGCCTATTATCTGCCGCTCAGAGATACCGATCTTCACCTCCCAAGACAAATCACGAGATCACCGTATAATGAATGCAATTGTCGGCAGTACGAATGGGGTTATCTCCTTTGATGACCCGAGACCTTCCTACGGGATGTCACCGTTCAGAAGAGCCATCAAATTTCGTTCTTAGGCTATATCAGTAGAGACAGACGTCCCTGGAACTAAACGTTCTGTGCAGAAATTCTCACGATGGGGATCCGATGATTGATCATTGATTTGTAAGAGGTGTCAGATATATCTAATATATTCTCGCTTATCCAGTGCCATGGGCACTGAAGAATCGGGGATTCTACCAGGACATCATTGGGTTACTTGAAGAAGTTGAAATACTATGTGCAGCGTCGTTACTTCGTCCTTTTCGATAAAGCCAGCTCATATATCCGTCGCGCATACAAATCCATCATATGCATCAATGGATCCCCGAACACCACCTGTCTTAACGTCGTATCACTCGTCACGCACGCTTCCATCCCGAACTGCCCATGCCGCAGGACAACCACCAGTCCCGCAACTGACAACGTGGCTGCCGGCACCCGCCACACGACCGGCCGCCCGCGGAGTCTTAGCCTCGCCTCTCGTCGCGTGGGCCCCGCAGCAGACGCTGGCGCCGGCGCCGGCGCTACATACAGATTCATCAACGACGTTACGTATCCCTTGTCAGCGCGGGGGACCGGATCTCCCTCGTTCACGAACGAGAAGAAAATGGCGTCCCTCGCTCCGGCGGCATACAGAGGTCGGAGGGTGATGGGCGGAGCACCGAAGGTGACGCAGTGGACGCGACGGAAGAAGCCGTGGAGGTGGGTGAGGTCGGAGTGGGATGTGGTCGATCGCATGTGAGCGTAGAGTAGGGCGGCAACGGCACCGCCGGCGGAGTGGCCGGTGAAGAGGAGCGAGTAGGAGGCCCGGCTGGGGCTCTCTGTGAGCAGGGTGCGGAGCCGGGCGGCAACAGAGGCGGTCATTTTTTGGGCCACTGAGAGAAATCCGGCGTGCACGAGGTTTAGCGGATCGTCGAGGAAGTTGGAGGGACTGCGCGGCGAGGTCCTCATGTTCACGGTCCAGTCGCGGAAGGTTTGCGTACCGCGGATGGAGATGATGATGGTGTGTATGTCGTCGATTGCGTGGGTTTTGATCAGAGTAGCCTTGGTGCCGTGGCGGGTCTTGGGGGTTATGTAGGCGGCGTCTGCGGCTGCGGGCTTACTGTAGACGTCGAGAGAGTGCTGGGCGGCGAGGTGTATGAGTGTGTAGGTTTGGGGGTGGCTGTTGCTGTTAGAGCGGCCCTGAATTGGTTGAAACTTTTGTTTGCATACATCTGTAATGGGGGTAGATAAGGCGGCAGGCGGGCGTTCTGGTATAGATACACTTTGGAGAAGAAGCCGAGAGCTGGGGTGATTGATTTCTCGGCCTCGGGGCGTGGATATGCCATGACTACTATGTGAGCCCGCATCGTGATGAAAGAAGTATATCGACTTACTCATGTCGTCCCTTGGCGTGCATCGGCCCTCGTCCATGGCGGTGATCACATCATCGAGCTTCTTCAACACCACGCCGTACACATTGACACTGGACGACAGACACTCCCGCAACTGTGACTCCAGCTCGCTCATAGTGACGTTTGCCTTTTCGACGGTTTGGGATACCATCCCGGACAGATCTGTACATGACTGCCATGGCATAGACTTTGGGGATTTACCCCGGGGATACGGTCTGGGGTGTTGAGGCTGGGCATATTTGGATGATAGCTGGATTGTCGATGCAGTCTGATGAATGTAAGGCAATGCAGATTGTAGCGAGAATGATGATTTTGATGCTGGAGGCGTTGAATATGGCGGACCAGATTGTGTAAATGTTCCTTTGCGTGGATGTTCCCTTCGAAACAACGCCATGTCGAGAACTTACCAGTGCTATCAACAGACGGAATCAGGATTACAGGAGAATGAAGTTGCTGCAGGTACTCAGCTGAGTCGGATTCAAGCATTCGTCTTATGCCGCTGCCTGTCGCTGATAGGCAGATTGACTGCACTGCCTCCTTCACGTGGTGGCAAGTAAACCATACCAGCCATGGAGATCTATACTTGTTTAAGCGGAAGTATACTCGAGTACTATCCAGACAGCTTAGGATGTCCTGTAAGTAAGCACTAAAAACAGTTAATCTATAGGCAGCGTTCCGAGGTCTTTTTTGCCGACGCTTGCATTTCGCCGTTGACCGAAGCCAATGATGTATCATATAGTTCGGAACATGCAACATTCCGTCACCACTAGAGTGGCTTATCGTGAGCCTCTATCTGTAGCTATAAAGGTGACATCTGCTCTTTGGGCTTTCCTGGGTCATGCTAAACCTCGGAGATGTCTCCCCTTTCCTTTTTGAAATCGGTAGGGCTAGTGTTATGTGCACTACAGACCACCTTTGCTCAGCCCCATCTCGACTCAAGCTACCGCATCGACGTTCATTCACACCCAATCCCGAATGTCTGGCTGGATGCTTTGAAGGAAGCTGAATATCCTGTGGTCAATGGCTCCTTGATCGTTGAAGGGTTTTCCGTGCCCCGGTGGTCGCTTTCCGGACATCTCGAGAACATGGACGAATACGGACTAAACTATTCGATTTTAAGTATCACAGCCCCGGGAGTGAGTTTTTTGGCATCAAAGCCAAAGAAAGCACGGAGACTTGCTCGGGAACTAAATGATATATTACACGACTATGTCCAAGCCTACCCAACAAGACTGGGGGCATTGTGTCTGCTTCCTCTTCCCAGCGTGAAGGATGCGCTAATTGAGATTGACGTATGTTCGATATTGCTATCCTTGTAGAGTTACTCTGACCAAAACCTGCAGTACTGCCTGGATAAGCTCGGATTCGATGGTATTGGTTTATATACCAATTTCAATGGCCTGTATCTGGGGGACGCAAAACTCGACCCAGTGTTTGAAGCTTTGAACAAGCGCAATGCTACGGTTTTCGTTCATCCCACAACCCCCGGATGTCAGGGAGCAACACTGGGATACGGAGGCCCTTTGACCGAATATCCTTTCGACAGCGTCCGTGCAATGGAAAATATGCTTCTGACGGGACAACGGCTCAGGTTTCCGACCGTGACAATGATATTCCCTCATGGGGGTGGTGCAATGCCGTATCTTGCTGGTCGTATCGCTGGCGTCGCTAGCCTCGAGGACTTGGGGGCGTTAGATGCTTCACAAACCATTGCTCAGCTAAGGGGCTATTATTTTGATACAGCATCAGCCTATTCGGCCATTCAGCTACAGGCTTTGAAATCCTTCAGTGGGGTAGGACATATAGTTACTGGTACCGACTGTAAGTAAGGAGATATACAAGGGAGCTGTGGACATGCTGACCGCTTGAACAGTTCCTTACGTGCCGGTCAATCAGGCGAAGCCCGGTCTTGCTTCTATTCAATCAAACGGCGGCTTTACAGAGTCAGAGATGGCACAAATCAGCAATGGGAATGTACTATCAATTTTCCCCCGGATAAGGGACAAGCTCCTCCATCTTAGTCTGCGAATTGACCTCAATGGCTAGATAATAATCACTTTGCAGGAAGTGGCCGAATCTCGTGTCCATTCCCTAGCCAGTCACCAGAAATATTTGTGGACTATGCAATTTTCTTCTAAGAGCGTAAATTGTAGTGCCTTTCGTGGAAAGAGAATGGCATGAGAGAGCCTCGAATGCACGGATCTCTTTACCTGTCATCCCCTCATCTATAGCTTCGCCAATTAATATCCGACACGCGGTAGGGATAAAGTGCCCTCTGCAAATAAGCCAGCATTCCCCGCACAAATGAGAACGACAACTTATATATCTTGCTCCTCATCTATCATACACCTTGTGGATGCACCATTTCTGCGACAATTTGGCATCTTCTCAACCCCAATCACCCGTCTCTATTTCATGATTCTTCGAGACATACCTCCGCCATGTTCTCAAACGTAAACCTCGCTCTTTTGTTCTTATGTGCCTACGTATTTCGTCTAATCAACAATCGGTTCAGAACCGGCCTCCGTGATATACCTGGACCTGGGCCTGCCAAGTACACGCGTCTATGGAAGCTGTACAGCGTATGGAAGGGCAGTCACCACATGACTGAAATCGACCTTCATCGACGATATGGACCACTAGTCCGAATTGGTCCGAAGCACGTTTCTGTTGGCGATCCCGCTGCCATCAGCGTGATATATGGTCTGAACCAAGGCTTTACAAAGGCAACCAAGCAACATTCCTTCCGGTGATGTGGCAAAACACTGACTAGACCCCGCAGACAGGTTTCTATCCCATCCAGTCGATCTCCTGGGACAAAAAACCGCAGATGAACCTATTCTCCACTCGGGACGAGGCCTTCCATCGCAGCCAAAAGCGCCCCGTAGCAAATGCATACAGCATGACCTCTCTGCTGGAGCTGGAGGATGCGGTGGATTCGTGCACCCGCATCTTCATGGATCAACTGCGTACCTTCGCCAATCGCAAGGCTTCCGCTGACCTTGGAACTTGGCTGCAATACTACGCCTTTGATGTAGTTGGAGAGATGACCTTTGCCAAAAAGCTCGGCTTCCTCGAAGAAGGACGCGACGTGGATGACATGATGAAAACGATCCAGGGCATCTTGGGCTACGCAAGTCTCTGCGGTCAGGTGCCAGATGCGCATCCATTTCTACTGGGCAACCCGCTTTTCCCGATCTTCATCCCCAGTATGGAGTCGTGGAATCAAGTACTCCAATTCACCTTGAAGGCAATCAACTCGCGTGTTTCTTTGGGCGCTGAGGATATCAAGGAACACGGCAAGGAAACCGGAAAAGACATGCTCTCACGATGGCTGGCGATTCACCGCTCCGACCCTGACAAAATCTCCAAGCGGGATATCATCGTGCACACATCAACAAATGTCTTCGCTGGCTCGGATACTACGGCAATCGCCCTCCGCGCCATATTTTACCTTCTAATGCGCCATCCGTCCGTCATGGCCAAGGTACGGGATGAGATTGATAGTGCCAATGTGCAGAACAAGCTGAGTGACCCTATTTCGTACCGCGAATCAGTGGCGCACCTCCCATATCTAGCTGCTGTCTTCAAGGAGGCAATGCGTCTTCATCCCTCCGTTGGGTTAATCCTCGAACGACAAGTCCCCCACGGGGGCGTCTCAATCCTAGGAAACCATATCCCTGGCGGTACGGTGGTCGGGATCAATGCATGGGTTCTGCATCGGAACCCGGATATTTACCCTGATCCTGATGCGTTCACTCCGGAGCGTTGGTTGACAAGCTCCCCTTCGGAGCTGAAAGCGATGGAGCAGAGCTTCTTCAATTTTGGTGCTGGCTCGCGGACCTGCATTGGAAAGAACATCTCGCTCATGGAAATGCACAAGATCGTACCGCAAATCCTGCGGGAGTTTGACGTTCGGTTGCATTCCCCCGAAAAGGAGTGGAAGACCCAGAACGTTTGGTTTGTTCAACAAGAAGGCTTGATATGTGATTTGGCACCAAGGCGTGGGGATAGAGATTGATCAATTCTTGGACCATTCCCAGAAAATCATTACATGTGAAGTCACGGAAAGATCTAAGAAGTTCGGCTTGTGGGGAGGACAATTGTCTGCCAGATCAAAGGATAACGCTGGAAGAATTGGCTCTACTGCCAAATCCCATAGAGCTGGGGTTGTTCATAGATTTGTCCTACATGAGGATAGTCATGGGAGTAGAGAGAAGCTCAGAGCATTGTCGATTCGACCTTTACAGATTGGTGCATGATCGGGCTTGCACGGCTAGCAATCTTTCATATTGACAATCATTCAGGGTATTATATCATAATGTCTCCCTATACACCCATCAGTAAATACAAACGAGGTATAAATCATCACCTCCCTTCGAATTCGACAAAAACTCGCTACCATGTCTGCCGAGTTCTTTCCCACGACCGGACAAACGTCTTCTTCACCTTCACGCCCACATCGACGCGCTTAACTTTCCCACCAGCCAAATAAGCCAACGAATCGGCAACTTTGTCCAATAGCGCCTTCTCGCTCGGGGTGATCACCTCCTCGGATGCGGACGACGTATCGGTCTGGTCGCTTTCCAGAATATCCAAGAGATTGGTATCATAGGTTGATCGGCGAGTTGGAGGTTTCGCAGGGCCATTATCCTGCCCAACGACCACCACCTTTCCCACGCGGATCCGCATCCAGTGCGACCAGTTGCTCATCAGGGCCCAACTGAAGCTCAGATATGACCGGGGCAACGGGGTAACGATATCGACGGGAGTGTACCGCAGGCTAAAGGGGAAGATCCGGGTCCCGGGAAGCGCGCTGAGAAGACATGGGCTGAGCGGGAGGACGCCGCTGCCGTTGGTGGTGGTACACTCGGGGAAGGTGACAATGATGCGGTTGGGGTATTTCCGAGTCAAGGTGGCCAGTTCCACCAGCTGGGCGCCCGCGGGTGGGCTTATTTGCGGGGCAGAGAAGGCGCGGAGGATTGCCTGCAAGAGAGAAATATGTTCGACCTTGCGCGTATTCGGGTACGATGCGGTGAAGATCGTGTCGAAGATCCAGGCGAGATAAATGGCGTCTATCGGGGAGGTGAACGAGCAGGCGATGACGTCTCCGGGACCGGGCATGCGATCCTTGTTCTCTTTGAACAGCTGTCTGAGAGAGAAACATCAATGGGTGTCCGCAAATGACATCAGGGAAACATACCCTTTCCTTACTCCATCCACATTTATGTCACTCCAGACAATAGTGGAAGTGGCCAGGATCAGCGTAAGCCAGGCCTTTTTGAAGTAAAAGAAGTAGGAGCCGATCGGCAGCCACTCTGCTACCAGGAAATAGCCGACACATAGGAAGATGAGAATCGGAAGGCGGAAACAGAAGAGGAATATGTTGACAGGAAGCCAAAGACCGTGGGACGGGGATGGGATCGGAATGAAGGGACTGATGCCCGTTCCTGTACGCAAAGGTTAGTTTATACAGCTCCTCAAGAGAGTAATAAACCTACCGCGATCCCGGAATTGGGTGTACTTCTCCATATCGGCGAGGGGGTAGAGGTAGGATCAGCGAACTCGACAAGTGGCCATCGCCGAGGACTCGGGAGTTCGCGAAAGCTTGGGCGTGGCCGATCAAGGCGATACTGACAAAGAGATCAGTTCAGCGCAGTCCGGGGCCCTCGGCTGAGGTCGAGAGTCAACGAGGAAGAGAGAGAGGAGAGAAGAAATCGCGGAAATGCGGAAATGCGGGAGAAGGAAGAAAGAAATAATGATGATCGAAGCGAACTTCACATGCCAGCCCGGTCACATGTCCCGCCGCTTTGGGTCTAGTCCCCCGTGACTTTGTATAAACCAGCGAGGTCATTCGTGACGGTCTACTACACCATCTTTCTATATCCAAGCCATAGATCTGCTAGATGATGGAATATTCCCGATTAAGACAAGTTTTTGTTCGGCTCCACGCAAGGAACACCGTCGGGCACCCCATGCGGATTAGCCCCCACCCGAAGTATAAAAGTAATGGCTATATCAGTATCATCAGTTCCCCCAAATTCATTTTTTCACACCCTCATTATGTCTCCCCCCACTCAAAACATCTATGACAACAACCAATTCTTCCAGTCCTATGCGACCCTTCCCCGCTCCAAGGAGGGTCTCTCCGGTGCCAAAGAATGGCCCTTACTACGGGAAATGGTCCTTGGCAAAGAGAGGAGTATTGAAGGGTACAGCGTCCTGGATCTAGGATGCGGATATGGCTGGTTTGCCCGTTGGGCCCGTGATGCTGGAGCCACCTCCATACGGGCTGTTGATGTTTCCAGGAACATGATCCAACGAGCCCGGGCATTCGATGACGACCTCGGCAATTCTGCTGCAGGACCGGTCTCCATTTCATACGAGATAGCGGACATTGAAACTATCACGCTGAACAACGGGTCGACTCTATATGACATCGTGTATAGCTCTTTGACGTTCCATTACATTTCTGACTTTGCGAGACTGCTCCGTCAGATCCGGTCTTGTATCAAAGAAAGGGGAAGGCTAGTCTTTTCCGTTGAACATCCCATCTGTACCGCACCAGTCGACCCGGAGCCAGCATTTCATCGATTTCCCGGGGATACAAGAGACGGCGTGGGAGGGATGTTCTGGCCACTCAACTCGTATGATGAGGAAGGGCCGCGATATACCAGCTGGCTTGGGGTGGAGAAAGTACAAAAGTACCATCGGACATTGGGATCGTATCTTACACTGTTACGAGACAACGGATTCGTATTGACGACGCTGAGAGAGTGGACAATTTCGAGTGCGGATGCTGCGAAGCAGCCCGAATATGCTGCGGAGAAACATCGACCATACTTCTTGCTGATTGCTGCGGAAGCCGTATAGAAGGAATTTACGGTTCTTTGAAGAATATTGTATGTATAAGCAAATATATACAAGAACTTCACCCGTTCGCTAATAGGTCTCTTCTCGGTTTGCATCGTCCGCTGAGGGAGGCAACCGGAACATCCAGATGGCCGCACCAACTAGGGTGAAAGCCGTACTGGTCATCATCCACGCAAGTCCAATCCACACGCCGCCCAGCTCCAGACCGATCTGGAAAACGGCGGTGATGGCCAGGCTGGCGATAACGTTGCCAACGGACTGCAGCACCTCGATGATCGTAAACAGCCGGGCGGTCTCCTCGCGCTCGACCAGTGTTGTGATCAACGACCTGGTGAGGTATACGAAGCCCGAGCCCGCAGTCTGGATCAATAGACTGGGGACCAACGTAGCGATGGAAGGGGACAATCCGATGCCCAAGGTCCCTAACGCGAGGAATATGATGCTCACGCGGGCGAGCTGCAGGTCCTTCTTATTCGTTTTCATCGTGCGCAGGAGGTACCGCGAGATGGCGGGGAGAACGATCAAGAACAGCGGAATGGTCAAGGCTGGTTTGAATGACATGAGGAAATTGGCCTCTGCGAGGGACCAGTCGTATCGCACTGATATGTACTGTATCAGGAACCAAGAAGATCCGCGGCTGAGGCGGTAGACAAGAAAGGCTGTGAGGAGCAGCGTGATGCGCTTGTTCTTGACGATGAAGGAGTAGGGCGACAAGTAAGTGTGAGCCTGCGACTTGAGTTTGGTGAGAATCGAATGTTTTGATGTGAGTGGATTGGACTTGGTATCGTCGTCATCTGAGCTACCAGCATCACTTAGATCGTCCCCGTCGTATTCTTTGCTGAGAGTCCGTTTACGGCCATCACTGGTGATAGATAGCCGGGACATCTCGAGGTTCGTGCCTTTTTCCGACTGTTGGGCCGGGAAGGCATGCATTGTCTCGGGCAGAGTCAGGGCACCCAGCATGCCCACAAAGACGACGACCCATCCGACTATCAGTGGGATCCACGGGTCAAAGTCCATCAGCCAGGAACTTGCGGCGGTGGAGGCGAAATCAGCACCCATGCTGGCGACTCCGAATTTGAAAAACATCGACGCTCTGACAACCATCAGCTGGGGTGTTCCACCATCACCATGGCTTGACGTACCTTTCCTCTTCAGTGGTGACATCCGACATCATGGTCCAAATGATGGCAAAAGCCACGACAGGACCACCACCAAACAACCATGCCAAACATGAGATCCATACAGCTCGCAGAGGAAACACATCCGAGTACCACATGACGACGAACATGATGATAGTGTTCAGGGTGAAGCCGGGGATGCTAAGACACAATGTCGGTTTGCGGCCGCGACGATCCGCAAGCAGGCCGTAGGGAATGGCCATAAAGATACCTGGAGAGGCAAGGGTGAGCCGGTCTCCTTGGGATGTGGAGGAGGCATTGGATATAAAACATACTTAACAGGCCATCAAAGAACTCCATATACCCCTTCACTGCGGCTAGTTCAGTCTGCACCTCCTTGATCTTGCAGAGACTCTCCTCCACCTCACCATTGGCCCCGATCTGGCGAGGATCATTCTCCGCAAAGTACTCCCGACACGCAATGGACTCGTAGATGCGAGTCATGGGGCCGCCAGCCATGACGGCCCCGACTTCCACGGCGAGAATCATGGTGAACAATGTCACCATCAGGCGGAAACGGAGTTTCGGGTCGATGAGTCTGGGTGTCTCCGCACCCTGCTTCTCATCATCGTGGTGCTTGGGATCCCGATGGCTGCTTTCGGCGGAGGGAAGAAACGGGGCATCTTCCCGGTCGAAGTCGTTGGGTTCAGGGGGCATGGCTGCAATACACCATTGCCTTGGGTAGAGCGACGGGGATGTAGAGCACTCTATCTGAAAGGTTTTACATATGGGCGGGGGCAACTGTAGGATGTGGTAGGATATGAGAGGGGGAGAAAAAGGGAGACGACGTTGGATGGGAGACCTAACGGACTGCTCGGAAGGCCAGAAAAGGACAGTCCGTGAGGATAAAATGGATCCACCCCACAGCCCAGTGGTTTGAAGATTGCCTAGTGTAAGAGAGAGAGTCAGGAATAGAACTGCCAAAAGCTGATCCCAGAGAGGCGGTGTTTCTCCCCCGTTTTTCCCGTCTACCTGGCATTATCCCATATTATTGATCAGCCATGGCATCATGCGTCTACTAATTCGACCATCATCCTGCTAGTAAATTAAATAGTTTCGACAGAATCCGAGCTCCTCCATCTATTGGTCCAAAAATGAAAAAGCCACCCCGGATGCATCTTACGTCATCAGAAAGCCTCCCCTCTGATTGGTGGTGCACGGGGGTTCGCGCGTTCTGCTGTTCACATCTGCCAATCAGCGACTGCGGCACGATGGGGCCATTCAGGGGCATCTGATGTGTCCGACAGCGCTGATTGGCCCTTCCAAATCAGGAAATCAACTGCTTCGTCGTCCAAATGGCTCAAACGGGAAAACTGCCGCGATAATCGCCATCACGATGTAGAGTGCCGCACAGATATAGATCGGAACGGATGTTGTGGCCTTTTCGATCAGTCTCGGCAGAGGGATGAAATGGCAGACGACTTACATCGGCGGCATCCCCTACCACCGCGCTCACAATACCCATCACCCGGTTTAGCGCTATGGCAACACCATTGCCAGTGCCGCGATGGGCCGAAGGCAGTACCTGATCGGTGAGTTAGCTTCGATGTGTGCGAGCAAAGGGAGACGTCCCAGGGCAGGCATACCTCTGGCGTGTACGCATACAATGTCCCGTAGTACACGTTCAGACAGAAGTTGATCGTACACGTAAACCCGACATTCTGGCTCGCGGTGCGCACCTGCGTATAGCAAAAGAAGAACACCATCGTCACCAATGCCCCGATAATCATGGTACCTCGACGGCCCCAGAACCAGCGGCTGCGGCACATAAACCCGGCCAGCACCGGACCCCAGATACTGCACATGTTCGCGATCGCGTAATTGCGCCACGTTATGTACGGGCTACTCTCTCCGAACTGGGCTCCGCGAGACTCCAGATACACCGGAAGGAACACATGGAACAGCGGGTAGGCCAGGCCGATTAAGAGCCATGAGAGCCACACCAGAGTCGTCGACAACGCAATCTTCCGTGTGGCATATAACCCCTTGAAATGGAAGCCTACCTCGCGCAGAGAGACTAGTCGTTGGGTCAGTCCCATGGCGCTCGAGTCCCGCGCGGTCGTCACTCCGCAAGCCTGAAGCCGCTCCAACGTGAGGCTAAAGGGCCGATCGTGCCGAGTGGCGATCTTCTCCAGAACGCGGACCAATTTTTCGTCCTTTCCTTCCCCCAGGAGGAATTTGGGGGTCTCTTCTAGTCGCACAACGGTCACGCGTAGGATGGACAGAACAAACACAAACGCACCAGAAGCATACAAGACGTAGCGCCAGCCTTGGTTATTCTCCCGCGTGCAGGGACCGTCTTCCGGACATGAGAAATTCGGAATGAACGCCCAAGCAAACAGACCGGCAATGAGCTGGCCGACTCCTAGGTCGCGAGACAGGTCAGCGGAAGTTTGACGTATGCCACATAGCAAGTGAATGTATCTTACCCCACCAGGCCGCCATGAGGGTCAACAGCCACTGGTCCTTGCTGGGAAGATATTCGAGAAAGACAGTAGTATCCAATGCCAAGTTTCCGCCTGCCCCAAATGCACTCAGACAGATGAAGAGGCCTAGGACAATCCAGTTCGGTGCTGCGCCGGCGACGATCGTGAAGACGCTTGAGATGAACAAGGAAATATTGAAGGCGAATCGTCGGCCGATAATATCGGCGGAAAACCCCCAAAACAGAGCACCGACCAGCATGCCAACGTACACGGCAATCGTCAACCCCGTTTCGTAACTGGGTTGAAACTCCTTGACAGCCTGGCCGGCGACGATGGACTGGAGCAGCAGAATGAGCGAGTCGACGGCATATCCGAATCCATTAAGGAAGAACAGCTTCCACTGGTGGCGGGTAAATCCGATCTCATCGATGGTCTAGAGAATCGTGGATTTTAATTCCCTTCTCACAATAGCAATTTATGGGGAGGAAGGCCAGATCCCACACCAATCATGACGGTGGTATCATATCACTCACGTCGTTGACGAGGGCCATTTTGGCGGTTAGGACTGTGTCCACCTTCTCCCCATGGAGAAGATCGTCCAGCCCATGGTCGATCAAATTCTCCTCCGATGGCAAGCTCGTGGTAGTTCTAGTCTGGGCATCTTCGTTGGCCTTTGCAAGAGTTGAGGCTCCCGCGAATTGTTCAGGATCCATGTCTGTCGCAAGATCGAAAGCTATCGTGTAGCTGCATGTGAGATCGAGAGGGGAGGTGAGGGGAACTGCAGTATTTTAAGAGCAGCGCATAACACAACGAAAATAAAATTAGCGTAGTACGTCTTTCCGGGTTCCCAGTATACTACATCTCATTTGCCGAGGGGCCAGTGCCATTTCCAGTCCTTCTTCTCACGTCTTGCGGCCAAGCTAGCTAAAAGGCGCACATGGTGTTGTTGCTGCCATTACAATTGGACAAAAGTAAGTACGACGTCAACGGTGCAGTGATCGTCCCGGGTAATATCCATCTCAAGGCGTAGCGCCCGATAACACTCCTGTCTAGCACACGTTTAGTGCGGGAGTGGGGTGATAAAGCTGTCGGCTTGGTTTTTCTGACGTCGCAGTGAGCATGGGCGACTGGTGTTAAATCTTGCCAAATCGAAAGTAATATGACGGGGGTCAATGCATTCCAGGCCTCACGTGTAGACGCGAAGCATCGGGGAGTTAGGGCTAAATCGGTCACTTGACCCCGCCATCATGCCCCTATTTCATGATGCCGTATTCAAGTTGAGCTTGTTCTTGCCCCACACTAACACGCAGTGTTACACTTGTTGGGTTATCTGATCTAGATGAATTCATCTGGTTCGAGGTTCCATAATTCATGGTTAAGGCCCGCCCTTGCTTAAATTCGTCCATGTTTTGCCCCTAGCGTCTGCCCTTAAAACGCGACAGGTTCGAGAAAGATAGACCTTATCGATAGGCACCAAACCTCATAGAATGTGTCCCTATCGCTTGATATGATAGTTCCACCCCGACAGTAGAAAGAAAGCATGTCCTGTCCCAGAGTAGCGAAAAGCGTCGACCCTAACACCAGCCACCACATAGACTCCACCAGTCGGAGCCCCAAGCCATCATGGATTTCACCATTAAGATCCGCCCGTGTCCAATGGAGGGCCGCGCTCGCTGAGGTCAGGAACCAGGCCCAAGCTGAAAATGTCAAGAAAGCTTCTTCAGATCAAACTTTAATTTTTCTCCTAAGATCCATCTCATAATATTCCGGACAAGGTGGGGATTACTCGCGAACACCCCACTGACCCACCTTTTTTCAGCTACAAACAAGCTGCTCTCCATAACATCTCTCGGCTGAAACTGTATCCAGACATAGAACGTAATCGCGCGGCATGGCATGTAGGCATGTCCATGTCCATTAGCATGTCCTTTTCCTGCAAAATGCATGCTCCATATCAAGCTGACACCGTATGCAGCAAACAACACCCAAAATCACATTCAACATCGGGAATGGAAAAGAATCCAGCCTCATGCCGAGGCTGCAAGTGGATCGAAGATGACGATCATCGCCTTGCTCTGCGGGGCTTCTTCATCGCTTCCCCATGGCGCCAGGGTTTTACCCCGGAATGCACCCTACTCCACCAATCCTGACTCGCGGTGAATCCTGGTCGCTGTTGAGTCCCATGATGTTCGGATCCTAGTCGATCTCTATAGAAACGAAAATCCAAACAGGAAACTGAAGTACGTATAGTAGCCAATCCGCTGCTCCAAACCGCAGCGTATACATCGTATCCCGTTTACTTCGAGTAGTCAAGCCGGGTCATCCGGATCAGCACCTGCATACTCCGGAGGAGAAAATATTTTGCTGACTAGTACGCCGTGTGGAAACCTCGGCAGCATGCGATTATCCACATAGTCTCGAAGTGTCGACCCATATTTATGGGCTCCCCAGGGCCCCCAGATTTGCCCTCCTGGCAAGCAGGAGTACCAATCTACCAACCCTAGGCCTTCCCAGCATGGTCGCCATATCCAGCTCTCCCGTGCGTCTGGCATTGGCCTTCTTGAGCCTAACTGGCTCCCTCGTCTCTGCTCTGCCCAAGGCAAGTTCGACGACCCGAGGCTTATTCCCCCAGGATCCCACCAACGATCCGTTCTACCAGCCTCCGGTAGGCTTCGAGAATGAAGCGCCAGGAACTATCCTACGCAATCGGAGCGTAGTGGCTTCTTTCTTCGGCTTGGTCCCAAACCCAGTAGAAGCACATCAGCTTCTTTACCGCACCACGGCCATCAATGGCTCCGCCATCAGCACCGTCACCACGATCTTCAAGCCATTGGGGGCCAAGACCGACCGCTTCGTCTCCTTCCACACGGCATACGATAGCTCCTCGATCAACTGCACCCCCAGCTACCAATACCAGCTGGGCACCCCACAGACCAGCCTCATCGCTTCCGTCGAGATGCTCATCATCGAGGCCTACCTCCTCATGGGCTACATCGTGGCATCTCCCGACTATGAAGGACCGGACGCGGCCTTCAGCCCCGGTCATCTCGAAGGTATGGGCGTGCTCGATGGCATGCGTGCCGTGTCCAGCTTCCACAGCACACTGGGTCTCGACAATGAGGACCCCATGATAGTAGGCGTAGGGTACTCCGGTGGCGCGATTGCCTCGGGATGGGCGGCCTCGCTGCAGGCTGGATATGCTCCGGAGCTTGACGTCAAGGGATGGGTGGCCGGAGGCACTCCGTCCAATCTCACAGGGACGCTGCTGCTGCTTGACGACAGCGCATTCAGCGGGTTCATCCCGGCCGCGATTGTCGGACTGTCCGCACCCAGTGCCTACGGTGCGCAGCTGGCTCCTGTGATTAACCGCATCATCACCGACGAGGGCCGCGAGAAGCTGGAGGCGGCCGCAACCCAGTGTGCCGTTGCGGACCTAGTCACTTTCTTCGAGCAGTCCCTTTTTGACACCAGCATTCAGACCCTCGGCCGGGGTATCCTGGACCAGCCGACCATCAAGCAGGTGTTGGAAGACAACGTGATGGGCGTGAAGAAAAGCGAAACCCCCATGGCTCCCATGTTCGTCTACCATGCGACAGGGGATGAAGTCATCCCCTACGCGGATGCCTCGACCACGGTTGACTCGTGGTGCAACAATGGGGTCGATGTCAAGTTCACCACGTTCGAGAGTGGCGGCCATGCGACCACTGAGGTTATCGCCCTGCCGAATGCAATTAAATTTGTGGAGGCGGCTTTTGAAGGCTCCACGGAAACCGGATGCTCGAGTGACACCGAGTTGGCTAACAAGCTGAACCCGCTCGCCCTTGGGTTGGATCTGGAGCCCATTCTGGTGCAGCTCATCGATGCCCTCAGCAAGATGGGCGACAGCGATGCGAATATCATGCAGGATATCAAGGTGTTGAAACAGACCGTATCCATTTCTTAATGGGCAAAATGGAATGATTTATACCGGTATATAGTGATCATGGTTCCTATCATATAGGTAGTACCTATTGGGCTTGAACCATAGGATAATGAGTATCAACGTCTTACATATTTACCGACTGGCTTCCTCCATGAATTTCGTAACGTCGTGCACTAGACAGTGGATTTACCTGAATTATCTCTGCCTTTTCTTCTATGTGGATCCACTCCCTGTTCCAAACAGGTTTCAATTTCACACATCTTACAATCATATAGGGGCTGTCAGGATAACAAAATACATACCTGACCCGCTGCATCTTACCTACATCCGTTCGCTTCCATGCCATTACCATATGCCCAGAACTGCATACTCGGTACCCTGTGGATAGGCCTCGGCCTCTAGTAAATCGATTTCTTAGTAGGCATCTTTTACGGTCCACGGTCTACCGGGTACCTCGACAACGCCAGGACGGCATGAGACTAGGACCTGGTGGCTTCGATACTATTGGTGTGGCTGGCTGGAATGGAAATATTTGCAGTTGGCCATTGAACGGTGTAACAGGCTGCTCCCTTGCTTGTCATGTCCCGTATAGCGAGTATATTCACGCCTGCAAGAGGAATGCTTATCAGACCAACGCGAACAGTGAACATATTCTTATCAAGAACACACTTTACGAACATCTAAGTGTAAAGACACAATATTTA
>NW_027395528.1:547948-568813 GCF_047715705.1 Aspergillus ambiguus | reverse complement strand
AACGCTCAAGAGTAATTCTGGTTCAGTTCTGTTGGTGGCCTCAGGTAACACACATATGGAGCACAACCAAGGCCCCCGGATATCAGTTGACAACTCCTGGGTGTTGTTCAGGGGTGAACGAGTAATATGGCTTCCTCCTGAATTTCGTGGACCTAGTTGTCACGCTCTCAGCCATAATATACTTGCCCTTGGGTATCCGACTGGTCGCGTCCTTGTTCTTAGTTTTTTTGCACCCTCCGATTGAATCTGTTTTTTAATCCCACAATCCAACATCCTTATATTTCTAATCCCTTTGTAAAAAGAGGGCCTGGGATAGCTGAGCCTTATATTTTGATGTCCAGAAGTCTAGAAAATTCTAGCCACTCCCATTGATAGCGGATTGCCACCCACCAGAACGCCACAGCCACTGGAGATTAGATAATACCATGTCCCAAGATTAATTAATACACTTATCGTTTCTATACGGTGCGGTACCGTATGTACCATTCACTCTCATTGTGGGTCTTTCATTAACAGGACTAGCCCCGTCTTGGCCCACGACAAAGAAAAGAATGAACAGTAATTGACCCGGGCGCCGGTATTGAACTTTAGTGTATACCATATGTGTAGTATGCCGAGGTACTTCCTTTAGAATCTACAAGAGGGTGATTGTCTATCAAATGTTTGTATAATATGGCCTATCAGACATACCTGTCAAGACAGATATGTATCACTATTCATAGAGGACGAAGTGGCTGCATCCAATTGAAAATCATATCTAGAATATTTTTCGAACCTCACATTGTCCACCAGGTTGTCTGTTAATTGTAACTTCAGACAATATACCAAGATTCCAAATCCCTGCCAATTTTCTGAGAATCGTCTTCGCAGAAGCCATCGACAAGTAGACTCCATCACGGTCGATCCGCTCATTTATCATCCACACATCCTCCAGATGAAGAATCCGAAGTGAACCCTTTTGACATTGCACAAACTTTTGGAGACTCTCAATGGAGAGCCAGCAGTTCCCCAGTTCAAAGCGCCGTAGGCCTGACATATGCACCTGAGTCAGAAACTCCAACATCGTCGGACTATTGATGATTCGAAGATCCTGAATATCATGGAACGCCTTTCCCACCAGTCTCTTTAAGATGGAGGAGTCTCCCGAATCTATTCGAGTGTACAACCCCGACATTTCAAAGGTGTGTATTTTGACTCCCTTTGCCTTGGCAGCTATCATGGCGGTCGCGAGTTTCGTCAAATGGTCTTTGGCGCAACCAGGGCCATCTGGATCATCCTGCAAGACACGGCCGGTGAACCAACGAAATGGGCTTTTAATTCCATCCACGAAGCTCACGTGGACAGAGCCTAGGTTTGGAAATCGAGGAAACGACGCAATGAGATTCTCCCGATCCCGGCCCTTCCATTGGCATATTCGCTGCTCCCTCGAGAGCGACCTGAAGTAGGAGAAAACTGCTGAGTATGAGACCACGCTACCACCAAATGTCCAAAAGTGATCCTCCAGATCGCTGTTGTACTCGGAGGGCGTATAAATATGGGATCGAAAATAGTCCCAGTCTTCGACAACTGAGAAAAGTCAGTTGGTTCGAAGGACATCACCCATAGCCGGGTCACATACGCGGGTCGATACTTTGTGGGATTTCGTACAGGATCTCTCGAATACATGGTGCTATTGCAGAATGGGAGATCTCTACCAGGATATCCAGCCCTAACGTGGAGAGAGCCACATTCAGCGTTCGAAATATGCGAGGAGCACATAACTCTCGAAACCTTCTATTGACAGTAGACAGAGATTTTAACGACTCAACGTCCTGGATAGAATCAAGAACAATGTACAATAGCTCAGCAGGAAGGCAGGCAAGCCGGCAGGCAGCGCCCTTCTGGTAAACCATGATGTTTCCAAAAGGCCTGTTGCTGGCGTCGATGCAAGTTTTGGCGAGAGATCATAGACCTCTTAGGGTGAATCACAATTCCAGCTCACATGGAATCTGGAACTTTGGCTTGAGATATAGTTGATTCCCATCCAGCAGGTCATAGAGCCCCGCGTGGAGAGAAGATAATCGCTACTGTCAATTCGGGCTCGTGCTTACTTCTACTGACGCACTCCAGCAGGCAGGAGTCGGAGGTTATGCGTAGTGTCAGCGACATGGACGTATTATGATACAGATTTTATCGATACAGTTAACCCCTGTAACTAAACGAAGATGCTGGAGAAGGCGACATCCTCTGGTATGGCGGCGTTACATACCTGACTCACTCAAAACGGGCATGGTAGCGTATTTTACGGACCCAGGCAAATATATTAGGTACTGATTTCCTCGATTTCAAACACCGGGCGTCTCGTCAGCAGTGATTATTCAACGTCCGCTTGACTACCGGGTCTGGCGTAAGTTTGGGCTTTACTGTGAAGATGTCGAGACAGCTAATGTGTATTAGATGGGTCTTGGTCGTTATTTTACGCCTGCCAGATATATTACATGTTCTCCGCATATGTCTCATCTGCCCGCACGGACTCCGACCTTCCCGCCGAACCCATGGGTCGTGCCGGTATTGAACGTGCTCGGGCCAGGTTCCTTGCAGGAGGATCGTCGAAATGCCTGTTTCGGAACACAACTTACGTCCACAACTCCCCCAGAGACGCTGGAGCTCGCCAGGTGCGGCCACCAACCATCGCAGATTACCTCCATCGTCATCGATACGTCAACCGGAGACAGGCCGGAACCCACTATCGTCTACTCGAGCACATCGACTATGAGCGATATTCCCGACTTACCCATAACGTCGTCCCAGCATAACCGAGGCACTAAGATATCACCTTTCACACTCGTTGTATTGGTAGTGGCCCTAGTATCTACGGCCGTTAGTCTTTGAGAAAAGTGGCTTTCTGGTAACCAAGAGCCTAGTGTATAGAGGATTAATTCAAATACTCTATTAATCGACGACTCTTAGCGCATTTCAGTGTTTGGTGTGGCACCATGCAGAGACGTGATTTGAGGAACTACCGCAAGCCCTTGCAGGACATGGGTCACCTGATTAAGACGGCCTAGCCACTGCGAGAAGCTCATTCGGTAATACTCGGCATGGGCCATCCATTTCTGGGCCTCGTTTTGAGTGGCGGTGATTGTCCCTTGGGCGTCATCAAGCTTCTCCTTCAGTTGACGGATCTCCTTCTCCATCGCTTCTTTCTCCCGTCGCGTACAATTCCCGTCCCTTTCGACGACAAGCAACTTCTCTGTGAGGATAGTATTTTCTTCTTTGAGCTCTTCACATAAATCTCTCGGCGCTGGTGGAGAGGATTCCTACCCTATAATATTAGCCTTGACGTAGGTGAGTCCGGGTATATAGAGCCCAACCTCGTTCACCTCGCGTCGAGGGACAGCCCAGAAGGCGCGACCAACTTCTTCGGTCAAGGCTATGTAGGCGCCGACGGAGTGTTTACTCAGTTGTTTCTCGAATAGCGCTTGGATGCTGGGATCTTCTACATGCCATGCGTACTGCGTATCCTCGTCGTCAATCTTGAGGCGCACATCGCAAGGTTTGACATGGAATCCAAGGGTATTCGCTATAATATATGTCAATACGACTCTCGGATGAGTGTGCGATTGTCTTACCGATATGTTTAGAGAGCACGTTCCGGCATTCCAAACGAAGAGTTGATCTTTTATGGACCCCGACTTGTGCATACGTTTTGTCCGTATTCGCCATTGTGTTCAGTTATCTGGTAAATGAGCTGATCAACCGCTCCTACGGATGTATATATACGGATATAAAAGCGCCAGAATTTAACACTCACTTGCTTTCTAATACGCGTGAAAAATATCATTGACTCTCCATGTAAGCTACGGGGTAAGAAATGACCACCAGTCACGTCTCTCTTGCCAGGGCTGGAATTCTAGTTCGAACAGGTCCACCCCAAGCTGTACATTGCGCCTTACCAGCTGCTGTATCGTCGTTCGGATACGGCGTTCCGCAGAGACTATCGTCTAAGGTTAGTTCTGGGCCCTCGTCTCCAGCTATGACGCACATGCAGCCAGATCTTACCAGACACTAGTATTTTGCCTGCGCGACGCCGTCGTTCCTGCAATAAGACCTGCGCCCAGTCGACTTCAACACCACGTATGGTAATGAGCTCGTGCTCCATGACATCTGTGTCCTTCCGCTGGCGCAGTGGGTTATAAACCGATGCCTCCAGCATCTTCTTGAATAAAACCTGCGCCCAGTCATCGCCGTGTATGGTAGTCATCTCGTGCTCAATGGTATTTTGGGTGTCCTTCCGAAGCCGAAGCGGTTCATAGACCAATATCTCCAACATCTTCTTGAAAAAAACTTGCATCCAGTCAACTTCACCGCCGTGTATGGTAATCAGCTCGTGCTCGCCGACATTTTGGGTGTCCTTCCGAAGGCGCAGTGGATCGTAGACCGATACTTTCAACATCTTCTCGGCTGTAAGCCATAACGTAGCCAGAGAGAGATGTGGGGATTTCACATACGTAGCCATTGTCTTTTGTGACCAGCTCCTGTAGCCAGTCCCGCGCGCATTCCCAATCCCCGGTCCGATCGAGCTTCCAGATCAATGTAACTGTCTGGGTTCGTACACTGGCCTCACGCCGCTTCCGGAGTAATTCTTTGATATAGGGAAGTTGGGCAGCGATTCCAATCCCGCTGGCCACCATCAAGATATGGCCGTAGTCGCCCAGATCGCGGGAGGAGGAGCAATTATGAACAGTGGATGGACCAAACGGACCATCGATCCAGGCCCAGTATTCCCGATCCGGCTCAAGGCAGTCGAGGACCTTCCTTGTGAACCCAGTTCTAGCGCGAAATATCAGATAGATTGTGTCAACCCGTCCGTTATCATTTTCCTCCCACCAGCTGATGGTGAAGGGATGCACCTGGAAAAAGTAGAAGATGCCCAAGCGTGGGACACCTAGGTTGAGGCGCTCACCGGCCTGAACATTCCATGGCCGTGGAAGATGGAGTCTGACTTGGACAATATCTCCAGAGCACGGTTTTATGGCCATCCGGACGGAATTCCTTCCTAGAACCACATTGCGGAAGAGTATACGGAGCAGCTGTAACGCACCTGTCCCTGTAAACGTGCAGAGGCATGTGAAAAAGCAGACACGATATGTTTCCGTGGCCGGTTGGACATGCATCCACAGCATATAAAAAACAAAGAAGGCGCCTGCGAGGTGGACAACGAGGAATACTTCGTACACCCGTCGCTTGACCAAGGGAAACAGTACCAGGGAGAGAAGCATGCAAGCGGCCTGCCGAAAGTCAGATACTCGAAGATCCCAAAATAAGATCGTTTCTCTCCATCTCCAAATGTACCACGAATGATACGTACCACCAATCCATAGTATTGCGCCTGATCGGCCGTGGTGAATTTTTGGGTGCTGCACTGAATCGTAACGTGGACGGCGGCTTGGACAACTGACATGAACCCTGTCGTACGATGAATAATCCCATACGTCTCCAGAGACAATCCTAAAAGGCGTGCTCCAAATTCTCGGCCACATGATAAAAATGAAGGGGATAGATTGATGAGAGAAAGGTGAGCAGCCCGCCTGGATGCTTGTTGGAGAGTATGAACAGCTAGGAGGTTATAGAGACCAGTTCCTATGAAGTAGACCACGGTTAAGATAATTTGGAGCGGTGACAGCGAGGTTATACCAGGTATACGTCGATTCAGACGCGGGTAGACGAGATACCGTAGGTAACTATGACGGACAGGTGCCAAGCTGCGTGACCAGGTAGTCAGACAACGAAGAAGGGTAACGAGGAGTAGGATGGCGGCTATGGCAGCAAGGGTTGCCGGGTACGATACTTCCAGAAAGTTCATGCTGAAGGCGAGACAAAAAGTGAAGAGGGAGAGTATGTCTATGGACTGTGGTAGGCTGCTGGAAGTGTCTGGCTTTATATAGTCAGGAGAACGCAGGCACCAAAACTATGGCCGCGGTCCCGATGTGGTGTTTGATTCTAGACGTGTAGCCAGACGGATGATCGATATGGTAATGAAACTTCTTACAGTCCTGAGTTTCAAACCCATCTGCAACAATCCCAATCTCCATGCACTTGGTTATTTCGCTCCATGACTATCCCCATTGTCCCCATCGCCATTCAAACTAGGATCTTCAGAGATTGTCTTCCTATTCCAGACCCTCAGGTGCGCGTTCCGGCTCTCTGCAGCTTCGATGAAATACACCAGCAGCTGGATGAATTCTTTCCGTTCCTCTTCTGTCGCACGCTCTAGGATCAAATGAGGAGCGTCCAGCCGCTGGAGTGGTCTTCCGAGAGATTCCTACGTGGTAGTTAGAGTGTCTGGTGGCCTTGATATACAGGGATAATCCTTACAAGGGTCGGATCAGGCGGTGGCCAGGTACGGTCTTCCACTGAATTAAATGTGAGGAATCCCTTGTCATTTTCAACAACGAGGTAGACACGACAATCATGGATCAAGGACAGCGCGAAAACCCTGTCCACGATGAGTTTCAATTCCTTTGCGAATTCCGACATGTCTCTGTCATGACTATGTCGCATGGTAGAAATAGTGAAAATTACCACGCGCTTTATCCTGGGGTTCACGAAGGAAAGAACGTGAATACAAATTGTAAATTGAGAGAGTAAACTCTCTCCTCAAAAGTGTTTATTGATATCCTACCGGCCACCATTCCCAAAGGGGTAAATGAGCATACGCCCATAGGTAGACGTGTGGAATTACGAACAGGAAATGGGACGGTCAGGTGGATACTATCCATTCAAAGATACAAGATTTTCTAGGCGATTGGGATTCCGATACAAGAATCTAATTCCAGATAGAAAATTACAACTTTTAAAAAAAAAGTTGATCAGCGAACCGAGTGCTAGGCAAGGAAAAACCAGAATAACCCATCCCATGAGTAATTGGGACGCCAAAAATACCGGGATGATCAGTAGTGGGCCTCAACTCTCTGAGCCATAGTGTGTATCCATGGTACGAACTCTCTTTCGGGCCGACCCAGATAATGACGAGCATGGGCCCCTTTTGTTCCCATGACGCCGTGTACTTCTCAGCCCATCACATTTTGCGCAAGGAGCCACAGAAGCTCGATTATGATCAGGCCGACCAAAAGGGTGCTGTAATTTTTGGGTCTCAATGAAGGCCTCCACGCTGCTTGGGAACCCGCTGATTCGCCAACGCTTACCTGGACCAAACCGCATGTAGATGTTGAAAGATTCCGTCGGGTGATTGACGAGGATCGAGATTGACTTGCCATATCGTCCACAGGATATACAGGCGTCTCGAGGTCCGGTAAACTTACCAAGGAGGCCCGAATCAGAGACAAATTCTATGTCTTCCACACAGAGTTTTTGGAGCGCGTTTAGGATGGGTCTAGTCGGACCCTTGCAGCGAATCATTCCATGATACCAGGATGGCCCCCAAAGGGGGAGGGGAAATGGTAGGGGGTCCAGCTCAAAATAGAACCGTGACACTAGGAGGGCAGCCGCTGTCTCTTTGGCCATTTTTGAGCTGCCTGTTTGACGAATGACCAAGTCGCGGTAGCCATCCATCCTGTCAATATCGTCAATCGAACATGGGACGCCTTTCAATGGCACGTCGAGCCGCAGAAAATCCTCCTTGATACCATCATCGAGCTGGTTCCGCAGTTCTTGCCACTTAGGCTGCGTGTCTAGGTTCGACATAAGGGCATCGAAGCCGCGCCGCAGGAAACCGTCACGAAGGATATGCCGGAAATGCGGCGAGTGGTTGGGGGGTCCCTCGACTGTTCCTGTACCCAGGGACACCAACCTTGCGACACCTGTCCGCGACGGCCAGACCCGCCGGCTGATCCGTTTCGCGATGCCGGCGGCGAAATTGTCCCGTAGTCCACCATCCTGAAAGGAGCCTATTGTGTGTAGACTGGCAGGTGAAAAGTAGCTTCAGAATTCGTTAATATTATTTGGAATAGTGGGTCGTAAGCGACGTCTTTTACTCGCTTCAAATGCATAGGGAAATTTGGGGGCCAGGCACGGGTGGGGTAAACCAAATATTGGTCGACATTGGGAAAAACTTACAACGGCGCTGCAGCTGTGGCTCTGGCCCTATGCATCGTTAGCACGTGACCTTGATTGTTGATCGGAGAAACACATACACTTCCCAAAATAAGGGCTCGCCATCAGTGCTTCCAGCCCTAAATAACTCATGCTCTGAGACATTCTGTTAGCACGATTATCCTGGATACACGACGGATCGAAGCAGTCCGGAGGCATAACAAACGGAGGGGGAAGGGGTGATGAACCATGTTCCCGTGTGAACCAGTCTGCCCCATTGAAATTGCCGAAAACATACGACTTCGTTTCTTTCGCGATGGTGGTAGCGATGACTGCGAACTTGGATTTTGAATGTAGGTGGGATGGCGGATTCGGGCCCACCACGTCGAATATACGATGACTCTCTCCAAACGCCTCACGGAGGCTAGCATCAAAGACGCCCGCGTCGTAGCAACTGTCATGAAGTATCCAAGATATCCACCTAAGGAACCCATCGAGAATGGAATCTCTGCCAAACAATAAGCGGGAAAACGAAGACAGTATTGATCGTCGTCGCTCATGAAATATCCGACGAGCGAGGCGATCGAACACCTGAGAGCAGGTGGAGACATCCCACCCCATCCCCATTAAACCAAGAACAATCAACCCACCTAGCATGAGTCAGGGAGATCGCGTTTCGTAAAAAAGGAGGTATATCAAAGGGATAGGTTCAGACGCACCTGAGCTCGACCCCACAGAGAGGTCAGCAAGGTCCTGAATTCTACAATCTGGGCCGAGGTGTTCCTGTATCATGATGAGGTACTCCAAGGGTATGCCTCCACGGACGCCACCCCCATCGATAGCTAAGACCGTGGGGTTCATCGTCGGGGGCAAAACATCAATCACCAAAGTCCCAGACGAGAGGCAGAGGAAACACATCGGGAGAGTGAATCGATACTCCGCATCGGCTGCCGGACGCCCGAACAGCTGGGCACAGTGATCGCAGATGGCATGGTGGCACGCCTGAGAATGCTGGGCGCTACGTACCAGACAGTATAAACAGATTATGTCCGATTGAACCCGGCCGAGTTCGCTACTCATTGAAATGAGCCGTTGGTGTCGGTGATCCACCATGGATCCTTTTTCCGAGATCGCAGAGTGGAACTGGCTGACAAATTCCGTTTCCACAAGGTCCAGGAGGTAGTCCACTGGATCCCCCGGTCCAGATCTCTGGCAGGCCCAGGCAACATCGGATCGATACAGGGCCCGAAAGACCGATTGGGGATTAAACACTGGATATGGGTTAGCGATGAGTCACTTACGGAGAGGATATCTTACAGATTGTGCCAGGGAGGTAGTGATCCATTAGGAGGGCGGACGCCATCGACCCGAGAAGGTTCCTAAGGAAGCACCCGGCTTTGATGCCGGCATCTAGATAATGCGAGAGGTGGTATTTTAACCCCGGCGGAACAGGGTTCGACTCGCGAGTCGCTCTGATAAAGTCAAAGGGAGTTTTGGGCGATGCGGCAAAATGTCTAATTGCTTGATTGAAAAGACCGGAGAGGTGTGCCGCCGTAAACAGAAGGCCATCGGTGCGGCGGAGACTCTGGGCATCGTTTAATTGTGCTTGGACAATTAAACGGAGACCGTTGTATGGCACTGAGTCAGGAGCACGGTCAGCGTGGATCACGTTGACCGTTGAGAAGAGTTCCGTCACGTGTTCCCAGCCGACGGTGTGTAGCTCGTGGTAGAAGCGCCGGATCTCTGAGACAGTGCTTCCGCTACGATCCGGGGCCCCTGTTAGTACCACGATCACCTTTGGCCGTATTGAGTTAGGGCGCGACGCTCCCTGCCGCGTACGGATGATGTCGGCCAGAAACCGAGCAACCGCTGGGAGCCCCCCTGGAAAATCATCGCCGAAAATGCAAACAATATCGGCGAATAGGAGCATCAAAGAGGCGTAGAGGCTCCAGAGAAGCTCCTGCTTGGAGCTAGGACTCCACGACACGGGATAATCACGAACCCCTGCATCATCCGCGCTATGCTGGTGGGGTTCCAGCGCGGATACTTCCCCGTCAACGAATAAGTGGGGTTCTGGAGCCTGGACCGACAGATTATCGTATCGGAGGTCGAACTTGGCAGTCGATCGAGTCCGCCGAATATTATTCTGCGGGAAGAGGGCTTTGAGAATAGTGTCTTTTGTTTTCCCCCCAAGAAACACGGACAGCCTTGGATGCTGATTGGTTGGGTCGGGGAATTCGGAGACCGCACGCTCTAATTGGCCGTAGTCGCGGAGGATAAACACGTCGTGCTCGTTCACAGCTACGTCGAGCCAGCGTGCTTCAGATCTGGAGGTCATCATGCGGTCTGGTTACTCGAAGTTGATTAGGGAAGAAGACTGGAGAAGGACAATCCTTTAAGCATGTTGAGGGCACAGTCCCTGCTTCAATATACGGCCAAGCTTTCAGAAGTTGGCCCGCAAGGTAATTTGTTGCCTAAACGTTTCTCGCCAGTATCCGAATCCGCGAAGAACGATTCGGAGCAAGGTTCCCGTTCTGAAACGTAGGTGGTATTTTATTCTGCATAGCTAGTCAGGTCAGGGGCGGCCGCTGTAACGATTGATTTGCTCTTCATCGCACCCTGAGTACAGGCGACCTGGCTTGATAATATATCAGTAGCTCCAACAGAAATGGAGACTTTTCTCAAAATCTCGAAGTCACCACAGCCTCTATGTGTGTCACAGTTACTTAACCTTTCCAGCGGTAATTTTCATGCGGGATCGGCGATATCCCACCATTCTCAACCTAACCTTCAACGTAGCAAGCTTCCTGCCATTCTTAAAGGTGACACACCCACTAACCGAGCTGGCTGATAGAAGCCTACCACCCGTCAATCCATTCCCCGTTTGGTAAGACATGGCACGACATCGAAATGCCCTTGTCATCATTGTACGGCAGCGATAGCATAGCTTGAACCAAAACGTCGGAATATCCAGTGGTATAAAGAAAGGCAGCTCCGCATGAAATTGGGCGTCTATCTGTCTTCTATGTTATGCCTACACCCATGATGTTTCCCATGATGAACTATTCTTATTGTCCCAGTGACCCAACCTTCAACAACGATTCCATCCCGTTCTCCACACTTGACACACAGGACGGTTTAGACCTCCATGAGAGCTCAACAGGCCAACCACGGATCACCACAACTGGCTCCGCTTCCAACCAGTTTTCTGGTCGACAAGAGACGACGCCCATTATGGGCCAATCTTTCTGGGGCACCGAGGATGATGACCTAGCTTATAGCGTCGACGAAAGGAGGTATGCTAACGGTCCGAACCTTACAACTGGCGTATAATAAGATGACCAGGTGGCCAAAGGATCTTCTTAACGGATCCGAATCCTTCGAGTGAGTTGCATGAGCGATCCTCTGCCGCACTAATAACTAATCGGATTTACGTCTCCAGTGACCTTACTCTTGGGCAATTGCGCGACATGAAGAACAAGTCGGACAGGTTCGGGAAGCAGATAAAAGCGATGAGTGCGAGGTTTCATATCCAGATGAAAGCAATGAGTGACAGAGTCAATATCTTGTCTTTCGAGTCGGCGCAGGTGCAAAAGCTTGCCGACGAGTTGGATCGACTTCGCGGCCAAATGAACGATCTGTCAACGAGTATGGAAAAACTGCGTACCCATCTACAAGATAAGTGTCAGGAGATCGACCGGGAAACCGGGCGAATCAAGGAGAAGCTGTCCACAGATGAGATTCTCACGTCGAAATACAGAGGTCTAGTCCGTCGACTCTCCGGTCTCCGTAGTGTGGGGACCGATGAAGTAGCCGAAAGGGAAATCTCTAGAACTCCGGACTCTACCGACTAAGTGACAGGCTTATCCAAGTTTCACCAAAACTACATTACTGCTGGTGCTTGGTGGATTCGATGGCTTGGCCAAAAGGCCATGAGCCATTGGCCGGAGGTCGTCAACAGTGGAAGGATTCAACAAAACTGTTATGTAATATAAGCGGCAGAATTATCCAAATCGAGTGATTTTTATATTCCGTACTTGTTTCCATGCATTTCTTACCGTATTCAGCGAGTAAGAATACCGTGGTGCGTGAGAATCCTCTAGCGTCTATTCGTATGTGACAATGAGATTGCCTGTCTTGTCGACCGACAGTAATAAACACCCCGGTCCAATGGCAGACATACCTTGTACAATTACAGACGGGCACCGGATAGGTGGATACGCCAGTATATCTCTAGGATGTTCAGCAAAAGTTTATATCGGGTACGGAGGCCCTCTCCCCGAGCCGTCGCCGGTGGAGACAGGATCAAGTCTCTGTGTGAATGTTTCAATAGTAGTAAATTACGAGTTCTTGAGTCTGCGGCGAGTAAAAATAACTCAAATCTAGCAAATATCGCTTGGAAGCGAAACGGTGAGGCCAGTGGTCATGATGGCTGTAATTTTCTCTTCCTCAACCATAGCTCTGAAATGGTAAAATAGTCTCTCCGAACGCCTATATTTAGGAAACGTGGAAGTGCTCCGTTTGCACTGATGTAACGCATATTGAGAGTATTCCGTTTGCTAGATCTTCAATATGGCCTCGACAAACGTATCCCATGGCATGATTGACCCTCAGATCCTGGGGAGCGCTCCGTCCGTAAGTCATCAAGATTGACGCGCAACACCGTGCTAAAATTTACCCAGGTGACAACGCCTGACCACATCCAATGCAAACTCAATGTGGGCGAATTTGTGAAGGATTTTCTCGACCGTGAACAGAAATCGGCCCTCTATCAGAGCGACCTAGAGAACAGGATAAGCGAGGAGTGCGCGCGGCATCAGCAAGAACGCAGATACCGGTCACAGGCGGAACAAAGACTGTCCGAATGGCAGCTTTCACATTTTCAGCTCGAATCTGCGTACCGCTGGTCAAATGAAGACAACGAGATCCTGCGGCGAGACCTCACAATAGAAAGTAAGAAGAGACAAGATTTAGAGGCTCGGCTGGCCTCTTCGAATTCGCTCAACGAAGCATTACAGCTGAGCGCATCGTCAGTGGGAAACATGGATGGCAGGTTGTCTCAGGAGAAATCAGTCCAGTACTGCCAGTTACTGCTCGAAAACCAACGACAACAGGACCTCATCACGGAACTCCAGATGTTGAACCGTTCCCAGGAGACAACCATCAATACTCTACAAACGACTCTCCAAAACCTACTCGGATCCCTCTCGTGCTGTTCGTCTTACTCTGAAAGTGACGGGTCTTCAACTTTGCTAGAGATCCCAGTTGGCATGGCGAATCTGCCTTCCCAGAAAGATAGCGAATGTCCCCAGCCCAGAAGTTCTCCGGGGGGTGGATTGTTCGAGGAATGAGGGAGAATGATGGGTAACTTTTTTGACATAAACTGGCTAGATTACTTTCTACTGTGTCACTCTTTAGTGTAGATTTCACATTATACCTGGGAAATAAACAAAAATACTGTATTCGAGCTCATTCATTCGTCAGGATGAATCTACTTGGAATTGGTCAGGTGTACTCTCAGATCACGTAATATTTCTGTACTGCAGTACTTTGGCATTACGAATTTATATACATATATATATATACGCCTCCTGGACCATCCCAGCGCCATGTTCAAACTGATATCGCCTGAATCCTTGCCGAGCGAGGCTGGACTGACCTTATCATATTAATTATATCAGCCGGAAACATGGACCGGTACCCTCGCCGCTCTCTATATTCGATCTCGGAAGAAATAACCCCTCAAGACCACCAAATTCTTCGGAATGGCGGTACATCGTCCAACATCGAACGGCTTCCCTCTCGGCTCCAGCGTTCTAAGACTATTTTTGGCAGCAAGACAAGATATATTGAGAATTTAACCTACGAGATCAGTTATTTGAAGGCGGAGCTAAGGTGGCACACCGAGTCTAAACATGCCCTGCTGCAACTCCAAGAGGAGATGTATGGGCTCTTCCACAAAATGGAGGATGCATTGGTTAAAGTCAACACCAGGCTTCAAGAGGCTGAACAACGATATTTAAGCCTTTGGGGGCTCAGTTCGTCCACCAACGTGGACGAGGGGATGATATGATGAACTCGATTTCTATGCTACCAGTCTTGACGTGCGTTGATTTTCTGATCCATATGCTTCCTTCTGTGTACTTGGTGATCCCAGACTACGCCTATGCACTTTTTCATTCAAATTATTGGTCCAACCAAACGAGACCATATCCCACTGTAATCCATCTGACTATCGGCCCCCTTCTAACCAGCCGACAGATGTAGGCCTGTTTTGAGGATTGGCTGGTTAGCGCGTCCACTCTCTCTATCTCCCTCTGCAACGGAGTACAACACACAGTATCATTCTTGTGCATCCCAGGAGGACACAAACATCAAAATCTCAGTAGGCCGCCTGTCATAGCACAATATTGTGATCTCAACCATTCGGGAGATGCGCCGTCGGCGGAAGGATAGCCCGCAGAGGAGTTTCTTATGTAATAATCCCGTGACGGTTTGATTCTTGTCGTCACGTGTCATGTCCAACGTGCTGTTTTTCCCCATAACCTAGTACCGCAGATTTATCAGTCGGCTTCTTTTTGCGCTCTTATTTTCCAATCATGTCGTAGATATGAATATGTTAAGCATTGCGTAGACATTTTTTTTGATAATTATTAGACGCGAATATTATATTCTCGTATACGCCGGGTTTGATACTGGAGAATCCAGCCTTTAGGACATGGTTAGTATTGTATAACTGACGCAGATACGTTCTTCAAGGCCTGCCGCGACGGAAAGGAGCTTGAAGATTACCTCCATGAGTGTTGTAATTCCAAGAAACCACAATTAACACAGTCTGTCATAAACCATCGTGTTGGCTGTCATTTTTAGGTGTCCTACCCTAGGGAACGGTTTGCTGACTTCATGATGATATGGTGGATGGGCTCGTAACATACCAGCAAATTGGCTTGTCTGGATGAGGTAGGTTCCCTGTTCGGTTTCAGGTGACATAGCCACAATACTGAGTCCACTTACCAAAGCTGACCATTTCCGACGGTTTTCTTCATTTCTGGGACGGGAATGGGATTTATTCGTGCTTTCCGTTTGATAGTCCTGTCTTGCGTGACTCGCCGAGAAGGTCCAAATTAGGCAATAAGGGCATGCTCTTTCGGGTATTCCGGCGGCCCTTAGGTTTTGTATCTGGTGAAAGTTACAACGATCCTTCCCCCGGGATACATCCACTTGACCCACATCCATTACAAATAGCCAAAGCTTGTGGGTCTGGTGCCTGGCATATAACGGGGGACGCACATCAAGATCTGCGGTGTTCACTGGCCGGGTCGGCCCGAATGCTTGGGTCATCTCCACTTAGATGGGGACACCTGCTCGCTTAGGTGATACGGTCCACTTCTTTCACGGTCGGTAAAACTAGATGCAACCGAATCTTCCGATTTGGCTTTGTTTTCCTTTTTCGGGGACTGCGCTAACGGACCTCTCCACACTCATATTACGAGTAATTCATACCGTAATACCACCATGGCCTATGGACCGAAAACCAAAATATCACAAGCTAAGAATAACCGACCGAGATAGCCGTATATCATGGCCGCTGGCTGTATTCGTATCGCTAAGGAATAGGTCAACCTTTAGGCCACCCTCAAACAGCGGGGCCGATGGTGTGATGGTGAAGTCATGGGTCTCCGGGCGAGACAGTAATTTATTTAACTCTCCACTAGCAAACTCGCTTGGACTCTCCCCATATCTCGTGGTACTTTTTTTGGTACACTCGCGCAAGACCGGGTCAACAAGTACGCCTGGTCTGTTGTAAATGTTTCCTTCCGACCCACTTACCCATGGGGTACCCATGACCTGTGGACTATGTATTGGTCAGTGTCCGATCCGGTGCCTGCCATGGCATAGTCGTAACAGAGCATCCAACTCATGATCCACCATCCTCTCACTGTAAATACCTTGCATCGATACACCCCTGCCAAGCGCCCTCTAGTGGATATACTTTCCTATTTCAGATTTACATGCTTTTGTCCTGATCGACGGACATAATCGCCAGCATTAGGTTATAAAATACAACGGTCGCATATAGACCCCACTTTTATGACTTATACTTGAAGTTTAGCCCTAGAATCAATGTTCCTAGCATCAGTAGCGAGGTCGTCGTTCCCACATTCCACTCGGCGACCTGGTGTGACAGACTGGTCATCGGCAGGTTGGGAGCAATTCCCCATGTTTTTATCCTTAACCCCATCACGACCTATTTTCGGAGACTGGATCATCTTTGTCGCTGATATACGCAACCAACTTAGCTAGTCGTTATATAATTGAACTTCGCAGTTATTTGTACAATGCTATCTTACTAGGAAACGTACTGGGGTCTAGAGCACTCTGATCATCCACAATTTTACATGAAAGTTCTTAGAAGGCTTTTCACCTCCGTTTCCATTCGTACGTGTTAAATAACTGCTAAAATTGACAGCAAATGCACTGATATAATGGGCTGGACTACTCCGCACGCCATGCCAGAATCATACTTAGAGAACAATGCTTTCTTGCGGTAATCTAACATTATCCGACGCAATGTAAGCTGGTGCCCTGTCAGGTTAAAATGCAGAGAAGACCATGCATACAGGATGTCCACGCCACTAATCCAGGTTTGGTAATAAAATCCCCGGTGTGCTCCGAATACGGGAACAGGCCACCGCCTCCATGTTATTTTCCGAAGAGAGCTCCACAGATGTTACTTACGCCTGGTGGACAGAAAGAAGAGAAAGGCTGTCTAGGAACCAAAAATACAATCTCTGTAATGTTCCCGCCGACACTACAGGGGGACTGGACCAACGCCCCAAGCCGTCGAATCTGTGACTAGCATCATCGATGAACCATGGATCGTCAAGAGGCTCCAGGCAGTATCGAACCAGTGGGACTCATTCGGGATTGCTTTAGTCCGGTTGTTTGAAGAGGCAACGGGCGTCATGGAGCCGAGGATGTCTCATGCTATCCATCGCGGAAGACCGGGACGACAAAGTACTGTCCTTCTTTCATGCCTTCGACTCTGTTATTCAAGGGATATCTTTCATGTCTGCTATCATACAGCCAGGTCGTTCGGCACGGGACGAGAGAGTTGTATGTATGTATGTATCTTAATAATTCTTCAGATAGTGTGTTATACAGCGTAACTATGTATGGAATACTGCCAGCATAAACAGAACCAAACCATATAGTCGCTATCAAGTTGACTTGATGTAAGTGTGCGCGTGCTCCTTCAGTCTTACTACGACTCAAATCACACTTAGAACATCGACCCTCTCACGTTAACTGGCGTTAACTCTCCTCATCAATAAAATAGCGTCATGGAACGTCAGGATATTATGAACATAGTGCGCATCTGGATTTACCTACATCTTATACTCATACATGGCATTCTTTGTGATGCTTGGGCCCAGGTAATCAGGATTTCTCCTTCCTGCACATCGCTGTATATTGACTATCTTTCAGATCAGGGGCCTGCAGCGACTAGATAAACAAACTAGTGGCGTGGTTGGGGATTTGGGATTTCCTCGGAATTTCAGTGAGTCAACTTGTCTTCAAAGCACAGGTACGCTATGCCTGACGGAGAAGGCTACAAAACCATCCATCTTCCGGGGTCCGGGCATGCAGATGTCGACTACACTGCATTATTTTGTCACGAATTCGAACGCCTGCCGTTTCAGAGACGAGCCTGGCCCCGACTCCGAGCAGCTCCAGGAGACTTAGTTTGCCCACTCTATTCTATCGACAGCACGTATAACGAGATCCAGGGTGGCACTGTTCGATGGTATGGATCGTCTGAGGCGAGAGCGCCGGACATGAGGAGTTTGGCAGGTGTAATCAACCGTGAGGAAGGAGTCAATGGTCATACTCCACAGTTTTCCAAAAGTTGAACACGAAGGTTTACAAAAATATAGAGCTAGCTGTCCACTCCCATCGTCCTGTCTTCCAGGGCGGCTGTCCTGACCCGTTCCGAGTTCCACTGAACGTCAAGCCTGCCAGCCTGTATTCTATCTATTGGATGTGGAACGCCACGGAGGTTGTAGGGAGAGGACCAGGACTTCAGGTATTTCCGCAATATGAGGCACACGGACATGTTTGAGTTGACAATGCAGATATATACTTCATGTTTCGACGTCGAAATTCTTGGGTCCAGCGAAGCGCAGTCATTTTCTCCCGGATTTGGAAGCTGGCCAACAAGACTGCCACCTACGCTCACCTCCACGATTTGCCGAGCGATACCCAGCCAACAGATTCCCTTTTCACGACCTGGACAGAGCTCCGAGTCTTCTTTTACCAAGCCTAAAACAAGCTCCAGCTCGTCCATCGATTTCAACTCCAAAGCCTCAAGGGTGACGTCCACACTCACTATAACGTCCTGCGCGCAATCAAGGTTGACGACATCAAAACTCACAGTAGAAAGTCCTCCTCCATCAGTGAACTTTACTTCGTCCATTATGCAGGCATCAACAAGGTCACCGCTTCCGTCCTCCGATGTAAGCATAACGGGTGCTCCCTCGATCCATCCTGGTTCGCCAACTCCGACTGGGCCCCTTACTCAGATGGTCAGAGTCGACGTTGGAGAAACGATCTCATTCTCGCCCCAATCACTCGAGGTCTCGGTTGGAGATATAGTGTGGTTTTACACCGTCGATGTCCCATTCGGCTCCTTCGCAATATACAACACTACTCTCGATAAGCCCTGCATTCCAGTGGTGAGGTTTGGGGACGATAGGCATCGGCATGTTTTAATTCAAGTGAATGATACGAAACCTGTGTGGTTCGTAGGCAGTCATAACCAAGAAGTGTTCCGTTGCTACCCCCCGGCCCATTTCGCCTTGAACCCTGGCACTCAGAAGAGCGACTTCTACGAGACAATCCAGCGTTCGACAGTCATCACTACCACAGTTGTACACCTCAGGCCAACTTGATGAAGTCGTAACCACAAGTTTAGGTCGTGTCGCTCACAGGTATAATATATTTGTTTATAGACCTACTCTAACTTGTAGTACTGTCAAAATATTTAGTCAGTAGAGCTCATATGTAAGATCCCTTGTGATGATTGGGCAATCTTATGAGACGACTGGTGGCTTAAATCCTGATGACGTATCTAGAGAGAAATGCAGAAAATAAGGCGTTACACCTCCGTGCTTCTCCTCGTTACCGCTAATCAAATATACATATAGTATTCTTCGTCGTAATACCTCTCCTTGTCTAATATATGGCCGTTTTGACCCACAGGGTTATATATATTCACCTCCCCTCGATTCTTCATTGAGATAACTGGACTATCATACCATAGATTGGTTCATCTTTTCACAGGGCAGATTACGTGCCAGACAAGGTGCGTGGATAATCTGATAGACTTATTCCGGACCCCTTGGAAGAATACGGAGAGCTGATGTGTTTATAGAATGAACAGCACCGGCATCATTTCTTGGGAGTGCCTTCGATGTAGGGAATGCGCATCACGGAATTGGGACTGCTCCTTTGTTCCCTACGGATTGTGCGAGCAAATGGTGGCATCAGCCGCTCGTGTTCTTCGAAACAAGCGCCGGGTTCACATATCTACATTATGTGAGAATTGCTCTACAGGGCTGCCAGAAGAAGAACAGATGAGACATATCAACAAACTCTACGAGTCGGAATATCGTGAACCAACCCAGTGGCGACATCAGGTGTGGGAGGTGCGGCATACTATCTTAGAGTGCAAAAGGATCATGGGTAGTGGGGAGGTCAGGCTTCACATTTTTCTCACAGCCGCTATATCACACTGAATGGGCTTGCTGCCGGTATCTCCATCCATTGGACGGACGGCGAACAATTAGGTGTACCCTTCAATATGACCGTTAGCTTTCATTATGTAGCTTACGATATCAATAGTATGTTCACTTTCACTAAACGTCGTATATGGACCAAGGAAGGTAAGGCGACCAACGAGCACGTAATGCTTTAGCTGGCATGGCTTGTGGCGATCAGGGGGGACAGTATGGGCCCTCCGACGATCCAAATATCTAGGCTTTATCCGCAGTGTTCGCTCAATTATTACGAGATACATGCTCGGCACTTTTCCGATGATAAGACCGAACACCCGGCCCTGTCTGTAATGATTACCCATTACCGTGTAAATTTCAAGATACCCGCGTCGACAGCGAATATCTAAATATCCACAAGCGCGTTACAGTTGTTTGCGAAAGCAGTGTCACCCCCAGGATTATTTCTTTCTTCCCCAGACTATATGCCAATGACACACCAGTACATAATAGGATAGCTCATGAGTTCAATGTACCCCACTTGTTATTGTGTATCTTACAATACTGTATTAAATATGATATCACACGGGAGCTCTGTATTGACCCATACGCATGACCTGCATAGCTAGAAGCTTCCATGCAAACTGGTGCAAACCGTGGAACTGCCAAAAGGCATGGTGAGAGACGTCAGCGCACCCGTTTCCCGGGATACAGAGGTGGCATCAATCGCTGAAGCCGACTCTCGCTACAAGGGTAGCATCATCAACCGTCGTGTCTCCCGGTCTTCCCATCACCATTTACTATCAGGAAGGGTTCTCACATTACGTGTAGCCCTCGAAGGCAAGATTTGGCCTATATATACAACCCGGTTCAAAAGTCTGTTTACACTCCACTTTCTCGGTAAAATGACCACTTTTTGAATGCGAATAACTCCATCCCACTGAGCTCTATGGACATAAAACTCGAATAGTAGTTTATTTATATTAGTATTTAGTATACCATCCACGAACAGAATAAACTGCCTGCAGTCTACGGGGCATAGACTCAATTAAACGAT